>NC_052148.1:17568356-17764901 GCF_902713615.1 Scyliorhinus canicula | reverse complement strand
TCCCCGCCCCCCCCCACCCATCCGCCACCACCATATTTTTGTTGAAATAAATGCCCAGATATTGTGCTTCTTTTGAATTAGTTCCCGCATCAAATTATTTGTAATATTTGCTCTTGGAATGTGGGTGTCGTTGGTTAGGATAGCAAGTATTGCTCATCCCGAATTGTCATTGGGAAGCTGGTGGTGAGCTGCCTTCTTGAACTGCTGGCTGCAGTCCATGTGCTGGAGGAACACCCACAGTGCTGTTAGAAAGGGAGGTCCTGGGCTTTTACCCAGCAATGGTGAAGAAATAGCGGTATATTTCCAAGTCAGGGTGGTGAGTGCTTTGAGATGGGCCTGCAGTTAGTGGTGTTCCCAGCTGTCTGCTTCCCCTATCCTTCAAGGTGGCTGTGATCAGAGTTGTGGAACTGCATTAGTATGTTGGTTGAGAGAAAAATATTAGGAAGCGCCAAGGTTCAATTCCAGCCTTGGGTGACTGTGTGGAGTTTGTACATTCTCCCTGATTCTGCGTGGGTTTCCTCCGGGTGCTCCGGTTTCCTCCCACAGTCCAAAGATGTGCAGGTTAGGTGGATTGGCCATGCTAAATTGCCCCATGGTGTCCAAAGGTTAGGTAGGGTTACAGGGATAAGGTGGGGGGGGGGGGGGGGGGGGGGGGGGGGGGGGTGGGCCTAGGTACAATGCTCTTTCAGAGGGCTGCTGCAGACTCGATGGGGCGAATGGCCTCCCTCTGCACTGTAGGAATCCTCTGGTTCTCTATCAATATGTTTACGGAGTAGCAAGGGAGTCACCCACTGATTCGCTGCCAACAACTAAAAGTTCGAAAATCACCCTGCCGGTGGTGCATCGATGAGATTTGCTTGGAACCCCGAAGTTGCCATTTTCCAAAAAGATTTTGGAAACAGAAACGGATCATTCAAAACAATGCTACTTAAAGATAGATTGTTTGAATGAAGAGCAACCAAGGGTTGAGTGTTTCCCAGAGGAAAGATTCCATGAAGACTGGACAGGGCGGACAAATGTTGCAGTCAGGAACAATGAACATTTCAGAGAACTTTTGGATGCGTGGATTGGAGGCCAACAGCGGCAATAGCAGATGGATTGGATTGATCGGGCCTCAGACCTCCTCGGAGATAGGTGCGGCAACTTAAAATGCTGGCCCGAGTCACTGGACCACCTCAGAGATCAGACACATGGAAACAAAGTAAAGGGGTCATTCCTGGTGGCTGCCAAGGCAACACACCCACGGCGATGAACCTATTATCCTTGAAGGAATGCGCAGTGGGACTAGAATAAAAGTCAAATGCAGTTGTTCATCCGAAATGTTCCTTTCTGTTTCTCATTCTTGCTGACTTTCATCTTGATTACTAACTTTTTCCAGCTCTGGTGGGGGCGGAGAATCGAGGCTTCATCTGTTTGCTTTATTAGCCTCTTCCGAAACACACATTTTCACCAAAGTAAATTCCATGAACATTTGTATCCTCGTTTTTAAATCCCTCCATTGTCTCATTGCATCTCCTCTGTGTTTATAATCTCCTCCAGCCTTGTAAACGCTGTACACTCCTCCAATTCTGTCCTCTGGTGTGGCCCTAGAGTTAAGCACACCATCTCGGCCCTCAGCGATCTAGGCCCTAAACACTGGTATTCCCTCCCTGGATGTCTTCGCCTCTCGATGGAGGGTTATTTGGGGGCAAGGGTGAAATGGGCACTAAGTTGGTTCTATCTAATAAGATTGAGTAAAATATTGGGTTTTAACACACAATTTTGAGGCCACAAAGGAAGTAAGGTTTCTCTGGGATTAGGCTATTGAGTTGGACGATCATCCATGATCATAATGAATGGGGGAACAAGCTCAAAGGGCCAAATGGCCTCCTCCTGCTCCTATTTCCCGTACCAGCCTCCCCGGACAAGCGCCGGAATGTGGCGACTAAGGGCTTTTCACAGTAACTTAATTGAAGTCTACTCGTGACAATAAGCGATTTTCTTTTTCATTTCATTTTCTACGTTTCCATGTAACCACAGCAGGTACGACTGCAGATCGCCAAGGTGATCGCAGCCAGGAGCCCTGCCCCTAGGGCATGGCTCCAGTAGCGCAAGAAGCTTAACAATTTGACACGAATGGTCAAGGTAAGATGCCAGCTCAAAAACACACTTCCCAATGAATAACTGCAACCATCACTAGCAATACAACATCAACTTTATCTGTACACCTACACAAAGCAAAATAACGTGGAAATAGGAAATGAAAGCAACAAATGCAGGAAATGTTCAGCAGGTCTGGCAGCGGCTGTGGAGAAAGGAAGTGTTGATGCTTCGTCAGCACTCTGTTTCTTTCTCTACGGATGCTGCTTGCCCTGTCAAATACTTCCATGGTCTCCGGCTCCCTCTGGAGCCCCCTTTCAGCCTCCTTGGACCCCCTCTCCCCCATTCTCCTGAGCACTCCCCAGGATACACTTCTCCCTCTCTCATCCCCTCTTACGTCCCCTCTCACAAGCTCTCAGTCCCCCAACCCAGCCACCTCTTATCCCCTATACCTGAGCCCTCTCCCTCTTGTTCCCCACTTTCTCTCCCCCCCCCACAAACCCTCTCTCTTCCCGTCCCCTCGTCCCCCACTCTTGTCCCCTCTCCCGAGCTCTCTCTCTCCCAACTCACCCCCTCTCTCGACAGCTTGCCAGTGCCCTCTCTCCCCACTTCCATCCCCTCTGTCACCCCCTCTCCCCCCTTGTCCGCTCTCCCGAGCTCTCACTACCCCAATTCCCTCTCCCTCTTCTTCACCTCTCTCTTCCAAACCCGCTCTATCCCTATTCCCTCTTTCCTCCCTCTTGTTCCCCTTTTGCCCCCTCTCTCTCGAGCACTCTCTCCCTCCTCATCCCATCTCTGGCCCCCTCTCCTGAACCCTTTCTCCCTCTCATTCCCTCTGTTGCCCCCTTGCTGAGCCCTCTCTCTTCCCCGCCATCCTCATTTTCACCTCCTTTTCTCTCTCCTGAGAAATCTCTCTCCTCTCTCATCCCCTCTGCCGCGCCCTTCCCTTCTTGTCCCCTCTCTCGTCCCCTCTCCTGAGCCCTCCCTCTCTTCGCCCCTCTCTTTTCCACTCTCCTGGAAAGACCGTAAGATGTAGGAGCAGAAGTAGGCCACTTGGCCCAATGAGTCTGCTCCACCATTCAATGAAATCATGGCTGATTTGAAATGATAATCTCCACTTTCCCGCCTTATCCCCATAACCCTTGATTCCCTTGCTGATTAAAAATTTGTCTATCTCAGCCTTGAAGATACTTAATGACCTGGTCTCCACAACTCTAAAGAATTCCAGTGATTCACGACCCTTTGAGAGAAGAAATTCCTCTTCCTCTCGGTTTTTAATGGATAACCCCTTACTCTGAGATTATGCCTTCTAATTCTAAACTCTCCCACAAGGTGAAACATCAGGCGGGATTCTCTCACCCCGGGGCCAGGCCGGAGAATCGCCGCGACCGGCGCAAATGGCGCCACACCGCCCCAACGCGATTCTCCGGAGAGTAGAGGATCGGCTCCATTGGTGCCAACACCGTCAGTGTGGCGCCGGTCAGGGGCCACTCTACAGGGCCCCCCGGCGATTCTCCGCCCGGGATGGCCGTACAAAAAAAACACGAATCCCGCCGCTGCCGTTCAAACCTGGTCCTACCTGGCGGGACCTCGGAGCAAAGGGGAGAGTGGAACTAATTAGAGAGTTGTTCCAAAATGCTGGCACAGGCATGATGGGCTGAGTGGCCTCCTTCTGTACTATAAGACTCTATGAGGTTAAAATGTTAACAAGGAGGGCAGCAGGGTGGCGCAGTGGGTTAGCACTGCTATCTCACGGCGCCGTGGTCCCAGGTTCGATCCCAGCTCTGGGTCACTGTCCGTGTGGAGTGTCATGTGAGAGTACCTTTAAGAAATGGATGGTTAAGCAATGTACCTTTAAGAAATGGAGCAGCTCATATTACTGAAGTGATGTCAGAGTGTGGGTGGAGCTTGATTTTTAGCTCAGCCAGTTTGCAGTGTTTTGGTTTCAGTTTTGAGGAAAAGAGCTTGGGTGTGTCCGTGTTTGCAGTGAGCTGGATTTACTGTGATCTCTGCCATGAAAGACTATCTCTGAATCGTTTGGGTGATTTAAACCTTTAAACTGTCTTTAACCTGATGTGTTTCTGTTTAAAGGTGTTAAGTCTTTTGGAGGTTTGAAGGAACATTTTGAGGGATTATTTAGTGTTGTATTATTTTCGGGGTTATCTTTAATGTAAGGGGTGGTAAATGATCCAATGTTTATTTAAAAGGTTAAGTTGAATTCATGGAATAAACATTGTTTTGTGTTTAAAAACCCACGTGTCCATAATTGTAATACCACACCTGGAGACCAAGCCGTGTGCTTCAAAAGCAACAATACATTAAAGGGAGAGGTTGGTTGAACTCCACGATACATTTTGGGGTTCTGAAAACGCCTCTCCCATAACAGGAGTTTGCACATTCTCCCCGTGTTTGCGTGGGTTTTGCTCCCACAACCCAAAGATGTGCAAGCTAGGTGGATTGAACATGCTAAATTGCCCCTTAATTGGAAAACTGAATTGGGTACTCTAAATTTTTTTTTTTAAATGTTAACAAGGAGGCTCAAAGCCAACTTTCAGCGAAGGAAAGAATTGTCAGAAAAGGAAAGTAAAACTACCAACTGGAAAGCTAATTGGATAGACAGAGCGAAGCAGAACTCGGTGACAAATGGAGCTGTTGCATGCTGGGATGCAACAGGGAGGAAAGGTTCCACAGTGACCATCAGCAGGCTCTTTGTTTTCCAGCGTCTTTGATAAACTGTAAAAAGGGGCTTGTAAGCAAAATGATCAAATTTGCAGATCAGCCTCGATGAGCAGGAAGTGCACTGAATATAGAAATGGTCAGTATTTTACAAAAAAGGATATGGAGATAAGACCATAAGACATAGGAGCAGAATTAGGCCACTCAGCCGATCGAACCTGCTCTGCCATTCAATCATGGCTAATCCTCATCCCCATTTTTCTGCCTTCTCCTCATAACCCCCTGATCCCCTTATTAATCACGAACCTGTCTATCTCTGTCTTAAAGACACTCAGTGAATTTGCCTCCACAGCCTTCTGCGGTAAAGAGTCCCACCGAGTCACCACCCTCTGGCTGAGGAAATTCCTCCTCCTCTCCGCTTTAAAGGATCGCTCCTTTAGTCTGAAATGGTGTCTGGTGTGAGAGTGGAATGGTGACATACGGCATGAGAGCTAAGCATTAAAATAGTTCATTGTCCCAGGTTACCTCTCGCTTATCATACACTGAAGCATCAGGGACAATTATCCTCAATTTGAGTCACTCCACTGTTAGGAACATAGGAACGGGAGTAGGCCATTCAGCCCCTCAAGTCTAACTCCACATACCTGTCTTTGGTCCATTTCCCTTAACATCTTTGCTGAACAAAAATCCATCTCAGATTTAAAATTAACAACTGTTCCAGCTTCAGCTGCTGTTTGTGGGAAACAGTTCCAAACATCTACCACCCTTTTGAGTGATTAAGTTCTTCCCAACATCTCTCCTGAACTCTCGCCCTAATTTTGAGATTATGCCCTTAGTTTTAGAATCGCCAAACAGTGGAAATCTTAATCTACCATGTCTTTCCCTGTTAATATCTTGAATATTTCTATCATATCACCTCTTAAACTTCTAAATTCAAATTGAATTAGTTAAATGGGTTGTGACTAATCCATTAAACAAAGTCTGTTGAGTAAAAAAAGTCTTGCATTTGTATAGCACCTGTCACAACCACAGGTGGCGGCAAACCAATTTCCAGTAGGAGACGGTGGCGTAGTGGTAATGTCACTGGACCCTTAATCCGGAAACTCAGGCGAGTATTCGGAGACCATGGGTTCAAATCCCACCACGGCTGCTGGCATTGAAATTTAATCAATAGAACATGGAGTCTAAAGCTAGTAATGGTGACCAAACTATCATCAATTGCTGTAAAAACACATCTGGTTCACTAATGTCCCTTCAGGGATGGAAATCTGCCATCCTTACCTGGCCTGGCCGATAGGTCCACAGCAATGTGGTTGACTCTTAAATGGCCCAGCCAGCAATGCCCACCTCCGAGCCTGCCAGCGTTTGCTGTAGAAAATGAGCGCCGCCCCCAGGTGGCCGGTCTATATACTGTCCGAGGGGGGAGGTGGAGACGGAGGCGGAGCCCACCAGGTTCTAGTACAATGCCTGTAAGGAGATCACATTACTATTGGGCCACAGTGCTACACAGACAGCTTATACAATGGTGAATACATTCACCACATTCACCCCCTGTTAAAAAATGAAGCCCTGCGGGGGTGAAGTGGGCTCATCATATGTTCAGTCTGTCTGGAGGCCGGACTGTTCTTCTGGACCTCCTCAGCTCTGGTGGTGCGGCGGGTACGGGCAATGCAGTCGTTCACGCGTGTTGTCAGGAGCGTGTTGTCTGGAGCTTCGGTCCGGTGTGTCGGCGTCGGTTGAGGGGTGGGGGTAGGCAGGGGGGTGGCGGATGGAGGCAGTGTGCATGGTGGCAGGTGGTTGGTGGCAGTGCAGGCTCGGGACAGTACAGGAGCCCCAGGGGGGGGCATAAGAGATTTGGGGGGGGGGGGGGATTGGTGGTGGGAGAGGTGGGGGGCACGTTGGCCTGGGAACCAGCTGGCGTGCAGCAGCTGGACCCTCTCGACCAGGGGGTCGTTCTTATGGCTCCTCGTATGCTTCCAGAAAAGGACAGGTCCCGGAGTCGTCAGCCAGGATGGAAGCGAGAGCCCGGAGATGGACCTCCTAGGGAAGACAAACAAACGGTCGTGAGGGGTCTCGTTCGTGGCTGTGCAGAGGAGCCATCTGATGGAATGGAGCTCATCGGGGAGGACCTCCTGCCAGCGGGGTATCTGGAGACTTCTGGACCGGGGGGCCAGAAGGACGGCCTTCCATACCGTCGCGTTCTCCCTCTCCACCTGCCCGTTTCCCTGCGGGTTATAGCTCGTAGTGCTGTTCGAGGCGATGCCCTTACTGCGCAGGTACTCGTGTAGCTTGTCGCTCATTAACGAGGATCACCGGTCACTGTGGACGTAGGCAGGGAAACCGAACAGGGTGAAGATGCTGTGCAGTGCCTTCATCAGAGTGGCCGAGATCATGTCAGGACATGGGATAGCGAAGGGGAAGCGGGAGTACTCGTCAATGACGGTCAGGAAATATATATTGTGGTTGGTGGAAGGGAGGGGCCCTTTGAAGTCGATACTAAGGCGCTCAAAGGGCCAGGAGGTCTTCAACAGGTGGACCTTGTCTGGCCGGTAGAAGGGCGGCTTGCACTCCGCGCAGACTTGGCAGTCCCTGGTCATGGCCCTGACCTCCTCGGTGGATTAGGGCAGGTTGCGGGACTTAATAAAGTGGATGAGCCGGGTGACAGAGGTCATTGTGGATGGCCTGAAGTCAGTCATCTTGCGCGCTGGCGCATGTGCCGTGGGACTCATTGAGCTTCCCAGGTCGATACTTGATATCATAAGTATAGGTGGAGAACTCGATCCTCCACCTAAAGATTTTGACTTTTTTTATGTTGTGCGTTGTTGAACATAAAGGCTACCGACCGTTGGTGGGTGACGAGGGTGAACCTCCTACCGGCTAGGTAGTGCCTCCAGTGCTGCACAACTTCCACAATGGCTTGTGCTTCCTTCTCGACAGCGGAGTGTCGAATCACAGAGCCGTGGAGGGTTCTAGAGAAGAATGCTACTGGCCTGCCCGCCTGGTTGAGGATGGCGGCCAGGGTGATGTCTGACGCATCGTTCTCTACCTGGAAGGGGATGGACTCATCCACCGCGTGCATCGTGGCTTTGGCGATGTCAGCCTTGCGGTTGTGGGGGAATGGGAGTTCAATGAGGGGGCGCGTGCGGTCGGGGTCGGGCCCCAGGATCCCATTTTCGACGACATAGCCAAGAAGGGTTAGCCGGGTAGTGCGGAAAACGCACTTCTCTTTGTTATATGTGAGGTTGAGGGATTGGGCAGCCTGGAAGAACCTCTGAAGGTTGGCTTCGTGGTCCTGCTGATCACGGCCGCAGGTGGTAACATTGTCCGAGTACATTATGTAGCCCGCAACCCGCACTGGTCCACCATTCGATTCATCGTTCTCTGAAAGACCGAGACCCCGTTAGTGATGCCGAAAGGGACCATGAGGAAGTGGAAGAGTCGGCCGGCTGCTTCAAAGACAGTGTAGTGGCGATCTTCCGGGCGGATTGGGAGCTGGTGGTAGGCCGACTTCAGATCCACCGTTGAGAACACCCGGTACTGTGCGATCTGGTTGACCATCTCCGCTATGCGGGGGAGGGGGTACGCATCCAGTTGCGTGAATCGGATAAAGGTCTGGCAGTAGTCCACAACTATCCGATTCTTTTATCCAGTCTGGACGACCACCACTTGCGCTCTCCAGGGGCTGTTGCTGGCCTCGATGATCTCCTCCCTCAACAGTGGCTGGACCTGCGACTTGATAAAAATCATGTCTTGGGAACTGTACCGCCTGCTCCTGGTGGCGATAGGCTTACAGTCAGAAGTGAGGTGCGCAAAGAGCGAAGGGTGGGACCTTAAGGGTTTTGAGGCTACATACAGTGAGGGGGGTAGGGGTCCGCCGAACTTTAACATCAGGCTTCGGTGACTGCATTGGAAGTCGAGTCTAAGCAGTAGGGGTGCGCAGAGGTGAGGGAGGACATACAATTTAACTTGGGCGTACTCAGCGCCCTGTATCGCGAGGTTTGCGACACAGTACCCCCGGATCTGCACCGACTGGGATCCGGAGGCGAGGGAGATTGTTTGGGATGCGGGTTAGATGAGGAGGGAGCAGTGTCTTACCGTGTCGGAGTGCACAAGTTCTCTGTGCTCCCGAAGTCGAAAAGACAGGGGATCTCGTGCCCATTGACCCGGACGACCATCATTGAGTTCCTCAGATGCTTTGGCCGCGACTGGTCGAGGGTTACTGCGTTGAGTTGCGGGTAGTCTGCGTGATCTGAGGTATCGGGGTCGCAAGATGGCGGCCCCTATGGGTTGCACGTGTCGGGTTGGGTCTAAGATGGCGACCAAGATGAGCGCCCCCATCGTCCGCACGTGTCGGGCTGAGTCGATAATGGCGGCCCCACGAGGCAGACGACGCGTCTGAAGGGGCCGGTACTGGCAGGCACGCAGCCACGTTGTGGGGTCTGAGGGCCTGTGAGTCTGTGGATTGGGCCTGGTGAGCTTTCGACTTCGGAGCTTTGGACCGGGCTAGACGGACTCTGGCAAAATGTCCCTTTTTGCCGCAGTCGCTGTATGTCGCAGAGTGGGCTGGGCAGCGTTGCCAGAGGTGTTGGCCCTGCCCGCAGAAGTAGCATGATGGTTCCCCCGGGTTGCACGGGCAGCCGCGTGGCACAGGCCTGAGATGTAGTCGGGTCTGATGACGGCCGTGACCAAGAGGGGTTCGCTGGGTCCACCAGGAACGCGCTGAGACTATGGTGGGCTACCTCCAGCGAGGTGGCCAGCTTTACCGTGTCCTGTAGGTCAGTGGCCCCATCTTCCAGCAACAAATGCCGGGTGTAGTTAGACCAGACCCCAGCCACATAGGTGTACTGGATCATCAGTTTCATGTGCTCATCGGCCGACACGGCTTTGCCGTTGCAGTTGCGGACGAGTAGCGTCAGGTTCTCTAGGTATTCGTTGAGCGATTCCCCGACACGTTGACGGCGGGTAGTGAGGACGTGCCGCGCGAACACTTCGTCCATGGGCTTCATGAACTATATCTTTAGGATCGCGTCCGCCGCTTCGTACGTAGCCGCATCCTGAATCAAACGCGAGATTCGGTGGCTCACCCGGCCGTGGAGGATGCGCAGCTTGAGGGCATCGGACAGAAGCGCTGTGAAGGAGTCGAGGTAGGCCTCAAAACAGCGGAGCCAGTGGGAGAAGATTTCCTCGGCTTCTGCTGCTCGTGCGTCGAGTTCCAGCTTATCAGGCTTTAGAGGGGCTTCCATAGTGATGTCTTTGGTTAATAAATTGTCGTACCATTAATTCACTTCGAGACGATGAGAGTGAGTGGACTTAGGCTTTATTAACCAAGAACGAGCCTGCGTGTGTCTGCTGTACAAAATGAGCCCCCAGACGGCCGGTCGATATACCGTCCGGGCGGGGGGGGCGGCGGAGCCGGAGGCGGAGCCCACCAGCTTCCAGTACAATGCCTGTAAGGAGATCACATTACTATTGGGCCACAGACAGCTTATACAATGGTGAATACATTCACCGCACTGCACCCCTCGGCCCCGGGAAACCCATGCGCCGTCGGTGGAACAGGCATATCCTGCCGGCATGAACAGCTGGTAAATTCCGCCCAGTGGATTTGAACAACACTCCAGAGATTTGACCGCAAAATCTGGACAGATGTTCCTGATGCAGCACTGAGAGAGTGCGGCACTGTCAGGTGTACCACCGTTTGGATGAGATGTCACAGATATGGTGATATGCATCACTGTAAATACACAAGGGGTTAATGTAGATACACTGGGACTAAATAAACACTAGAGGGAGCACCAGAGACATCATGACACACAGACATTCAACCAATAGGTCAGTAAGATAGGACACGACCAATGGGCATTCACGGAGGTGACACTACCACAAGGGGGCGACCCATATAAAAGGACAGAGCACACGTGCTCTTTCTCTTTCCGTAGGCGACGCTCAGAGAGACAGGGGCAGATCAGGAAGCATCACACCCACCACATGGCTTAGAGCAGACCGGTTAGTTAGTTGAGTTACTATAGTTAGATTAGCAAGAGAGTCGAACTCAAGTAGCAGAATAGCTAACTGTTCAATAAATGTGTGAAAGCTATCTCCAAGTCTGAACCTTCCTTTGTCAGAGTGTACTTCAAGGAAGCAGCTTATGCTACCTCAAGAAGCATAACACGACAACAGAGAGCTTGCTCAGGCGCATGGAAAAGATCCTATGGTAATTTTTGAAATGAAATGAAAATGAAAAAATGAAAAAGAAGAGCAGGAGAGAATTTCCTGGTGCCCTGTCCAATATTTATCCCTCAGCCAACATCACAGAGCAGATTAACAGGTTATTATCACGATTCTATATGTGGCAGCTTGCTGTGCGGAAATAGGTTTCCCACAAAGATAACAGCATGACAACATGACAAGAAGTACTTCAAAGGTACCGCAAAGCACATTGGAACATCCTGAGGTTGTGAACGGTGCGGTACAAAAGCCAGCCTTTAGGAGGACGACTCGATGCTGATACCAGCAGCAAACAGTTCTCTCTGAGAGCAATTGCCTGCCGGTCTCTTGCTGACCTTGTAGTGAGGGGCTAGCAGAGGGATGTTTTGCAGCCTGAGAAAATGTACGTTTGCTTTGATTCTGACTCATTAATGTCCTTACCTGGTCTCGGCCTACAGGTGACTCCAGACTCACATCAATGCGGTTGACTCGTAATTGTCCCCTCATTGACGGGCAATAAATGCCGACCTTGCCAGTGATGCCCACATGAAATGAAATGAAAATTGCTTATTGTCACGAGTAGGCTTCAAATTAAGTTACTGTGAAAAGCCCCTAGTCACCACATTCCGGCGTCTGTTCGGGGAGGCTGTTACGGGAATCGAACCGTGCTGCTGGCTTGCCTTGGTCTGCTTTCAAAGCCAGCGATTAGCCCTGTGAGCTAAACAGCCCCCTAAACATCTCATGAACAAATAATAAAGAACATTGATGGTAACATTAATAAGGAGATGAAGGGAAACAATTTCCTCCAATGAGAGAGAGTTAATATGCTCCCTTGGGAAAGCATCATCAAGGACCCCGCCCACCCGCCTTACTCACTTCCAACTTCTTCCATCGGTCAGGAGATATAGAAGTCTGAGAACACACACGAACAGATTCAAAACCAGCTTCTTCCCCGCTGTTACCAGACTCCTAAACGGCCCTCTTATGGACTGACCTGATTAATACTACACCCCTGTATGCTTCACCCAATGCCGGTGTCTATGTATTTACATTGTGTACATTGTGTTGCCATATTATGTATTTTCTTTTATTTTCATGTAATAAATGATCTGTTTGAGCTGCTCGCAGGAAAATACTTTGCACTGTACCACGGTACACGTGACAATAAACAAATCCAATCCAATGCTGCAGCTCTGATGTTGTATTGAACGAAAAATTGAAAACGAAGCTCCAACAGAGTTCTTGGTCATAATAAATTTCCAAGGATCCAGGGAGTGAGTGAAAGGCCGTTAATAAATAAATTTAAATTAAAATGAAATGAAAGTCGCTTATTCTCACAAGTAGTCTTCAAATGAAGTTACTGTGAAAAGCCCCTAAATAACATGCACCCTTTTGTTAATATTTGGCGTGCTTTGGTTTGACGGTAGAGTCTACCTTGCTTAAGCTTTTAAAGTCACTCTTTAACTCAATGTTATGGTTTACATCATCCCAGAACTTCTGATTTCGGACTGTGTGGGGCTGGAGTGGCGGGGGCGGTCAACATAAGGTCGTTTGCAGCCCAATAGTGACACCGTGTGGCCACTCCATGAACAGCGACTTCAGGAGACAAGACAATTCCTTTCGATAATGAAAGCAAATGCCTGCGGATGCTGGAATCTGAAAATGCTGGACAATCTCAACAGGTCTGACAGCAGCTGTGGAGAGAGAGGGGTGCTAATGTTTCGAATCTGGATGACTCTTTGTCAAAGTTTTGTCAAAAACAATTCGTTCTCCTGAAAGGCCTTTTTGTAACCAAATTTTGTGTATCGACATTGACTCATGTTAGATTCCACCAGCACCTCCCTCCTCCAAACATCCATTCTGGATGTGAGCGGAAGGCAATTCGATTGCGCAAGGAAGGGAAAGATTTACATTGGAACCTGCGCCTAACTCCTCCCAACTTAGCCAGAAAGAACAACAACAAGACTTGTTTAGGGATGTAATTTCAGAATTTGGGGCCTAGACCCTAAGACGTAGCAGCAGAAGTGGGCCATTCGGCCCATCAGGCCTGCTCTGCTATTCACTAGGATGGCTGATGGAACAGCTGCTGGTGAAAAAGCCGCAGAACCCCGAGAGAGAGCAATGTAGAGTGGGGGAGTTCACCCTGTGTCGACCGTCCACCCTCACTGTGTCCGTCGTCCTCAACACTCCGCACTGCCTCTTATACTGTGGTTGTGTAAGGTGCAAAGTATAAGTATCGTTGCCCGTTTTGATCTCAACAGCATCGCCGATACTGTTGCTAATATTTATGATAATGTTGGTGAACCACAAGCCTTCCCTTATATCGATCAAATGACCACACAACCAGTTAGTTAGTTCAAAAGATGGTTTATTTACATACATAGGAATTACCTCGACATACAAACACAATATCTACTACGAGTTAAACTACACCTATCAGCTACAATAACCTATACTTAACTTCAGGGCAACCGGCACTGTGCAAATGGATAAGGCCTTTATCTGGATTTCACTCGGCTGCTTCAAAGAAAGTGGCTCTGTCTCTGCTGGGCTCATCCGTCAGGTAGCGATCGTTGGTCTTGAACTTGGCTGGTTGTTCCTGCTACAGTTGGCTGGCACAGGCAGAACACATCGCTGTCTCCTCTTTTATCCCTCTGGGATTTCAAATGCAAACTAGCAGGGGGGGATTTCGATCAGGTCTAGTTACCTGTGTTTCAAATGCACATAGGCTCTGTATCTGTCCGAGTCCTGTGTTGGCTATAATTCCCATGATCCTTTGCAGGTGGCCATCTTGGATCGCTACATCCCGTCCTCTTGATCCTGAACGTGAAGCATGGTGGATCGAACTATTGATTCCTGTTCATCCTTGGTGGCCCGGTCACCCTTGGTCAAGGCAAGGTTCTACTCTACTCTATCCTATGGTTTGGGGCATTTACCTAATATTTCATTAATACATCCATAAATTAATTAATCTCTAATGGTCACTATAATCTAGGTCACTATAAAACATTTAATTTATTCGCACAGTTGATCTCTAGCTAACACTATCTAAGTTATTCTCATGCTGCTGGTAAATATCGAGAGAATTTATATACAGTACAAAATTTAAAACAGCAGCATCACATTTCTACTTAACCCTAATAAAGTTAAAGAGGTACATGGTTTATTCTTAGCAGTGATTAGTATATGTGTTTAGTTTTGTTGAATTCCAAAGAAGGGGAATCGGACTGTATATATCGGGGAGCGGGAGGCTTTTGCTCGCCATTTACGGAGTCGAAGTGTCTGAATGACACTGCAGATTATTGCTATTACTAGAAGGGCCTCTGCTATGTATGAAAGGGGGCTCCATTTGGCAATGTTTTCGCACCAAGTGGGGGTCTCGATGTCTGTCTTTATGTGTGGCGCAGTGTCCGGGCTGGGGGTGGCCTGTTGTGTGGCAGTGTTCGGGGCTGGTGTGGGGTTTGTAACAAACGTGTGTTGCGCTCGCAGTTGCAGAAGTCCAGCAATGATCCAAACGCATGTCAGCAGTCCTTGCTTCAGCCTGTGTTTTCTGTTTTCCGGGTAATCCTGGGGGTGCAAGCATAGTATCAGTTATTATCTTTGGTTAATATCTCGTTTTATTAGTCTTTCTCTCCTTACTCCAATTACCTGTTATTTGTAAAGTTCTGCACTGTATGTTCTATGTTCTAACGCCAAAGATCCATTCTGCATGGGACAGAGTGGGTTAACTAATCTGAAAATACCTGATATTAACAGCATTGTGTATCTATTTCTACAAATTGCCTCTTCTAAACAGACATCTAAGCCAATGAGTACCTTTTGTTTCATCAGAACTATTCAAAAGTAATATAGGAGCACAAATGTAGTTACAGGGCCACCTATAATTTATATCATAGTCCAGTATCACAAAATGTCCTCCAACATCATAGAATTTACAGTGTAGAAGGAGGCCATTCAGGACACCGAGTCTGCACCGGCCCTTGGAAAGATTGTCACCATGTGTGACCCCCTCATTTTTTTTTTAAGTACCATTTTGGAGAGACAAGAAATGCTAATTTTCAAAGTACAGAGACTCTCGCAGCCTGTGGTTATGCGGGGAGTGGGAAAGTCTGGGTCTGGCACTTGTAAAGTGGGGGCTGTGCCGAGGGTGCGTTTTAAATCATCAATGGCGTCTGCGTGCTGCGGAAGCCATTCCCATGGGGCGTTCTTTTTAAGGAGCTCGGAGAGTGGGGCTGCTTTAGTGGCAAAACCATCTGTATGATTTCTGCAATATCCTACCAAACCTAGGAATGTCCAGAGTGCAGTGACATTTTGGGGCAATTTAACGATGGACTCGTTCCGTTTTTGATCAATTTCTCTCTTCCCGTGGGTGATGATGGTGCCTAAATAAAGAACCTTTTCCTTTAAAATCTTAGCCTTATCAAGGTTGACCTTACATCCGATGGATTACAGTAGGCCGAGTAATTTTGATAAGAGCTCTACGTGTTCCTCTTTTGTGTCCGTTGGCAAGAGCGGATCGTCCACGTATTGTATTAGGCATTTGGGTCGGGAAAATTTAAAAAGTCTGTTGGCCAATTGTCGGTGGAAAATGGAGGGGGAGTTATGGAATCCTTGTGGGAGGCATGTCCACGTGTACTGCTGCCCTTGAAACGTAACTGCGAATTTATACTGGCAGGCCCTGTCTAACGGGATGGACCAAAAGCCATTGGTGATATCCAGCACTGTGAAATATTTTGTCTGTACTCTGTTGTAGCCATCTGAGTTGGCCATCTGCAAAGGACCATGGGAATTATGGCCAACACAGGACTCAGACAGATACAGAGCTTCTGTGTATTTGAAACGCAGATAGCTAGACCTGATCGAAACCCCCGCTTGTTTGCATTTTAACGGCCCGTTCCCCAGAACAATAGGACTCCAATCAAGAAACCGGTACAGTCACAGACTGATCGGCACCACTCCCTTTACTCAGAGAGCCCAACTGCCAAGGTCAATGACCGCTAAGGACCCGCCCAGCTACCAAGGCACCCGCCTCTTTATTGGCCGAAATCGAAGCATGATCATAGCCCTGTCGAACTATTGGGTCCAAGGTTAAGGACCAGCCCAAAGAGCGCAAAATCCCAGAGGGATAAAAGAGGACACAGCCATGTGTTCTGTCTCTTCTGGACCCGACCTGTGCCAGCCCAACTGCAGCATAACTACCAGACAGCCAAGTTCAAGACCAACGATCGCTACCTGATGGATGAGCCCAGCAGAGCCACTTCTTCAAACCAGCCGCATGAGATCAAGAGAAAGGCCTTATCCACTTGCACAGTGCCGGTCACCTGAAGTTAAGTATAGGTTATTGTAGTTTATAGGTGTAGTTTAACTTGTAGTATAGTGTGCTTGCGTGTCAAAGTAACCCTTGCGTGTAAATAAACCATCTTTGAACTTGAACTGACTAACTGGTCATGTGGTCATTTGACCGATATACGGGAAAGCCTTGTGGTTCTGTAAGAGAAATAGAAACACCCACAGTATTGGCGCTGCTGTTGGGAAATAAGATCATCTCATAAAAAGAGCCTCAGTATCATATTGGCGACTCTAAAGAGCAACATTATTGGTGACGCTGGTGGGATAGTATTCCATTAAATTGGCAACACTGTTTGAGCATTGTCTCGGGACTCGTGGCAATAGTGGGGACTGCTAAAGGGGTTACCTTGTTAAGTTCTCAGTAGTCGATCATTAGTCGCCATGAACCATCAGGCTTTTTCACTGGCCAAATCGGGACATTATTTGTGGACGCTACGGGTTGAATAACTCTTTGGTCCAGAAAACTGTTAATAACCTTCAAAATCTCACCCTCAGTTTGCTGTGGGAAACCGTATTGCTTTTGCGGCTTTGGATCGGGACCTGAAATATTTACTGTACCTGGGATCTTCCCACAGTCGTGTTTGTGTTGTGCGAACGAAGCCTTGTGTTTTATGAGGACCTCTCTAATCGTCTGGTTTGCCGATTAAACCAATAGTCCCCTACTGAGCAAATCCTGCTTTCATAATCACCTACTGTGAGCGGAGCGGGAGCCCTCGCTGTTTTGGCCATTCGCCATACACATTTGTTTACTGGGTCAAACGAAAGGTTATGGGACCTCATAAAATCAATGCCGAGACTGTGCTCTGCGGTTTAGGGTAAGTCAACTAAAACGACAGGGCGTCTAGTGCTAATGTTCCCTATCTAAATGAGTACGGGAACTGTGATATATCCTTGCTGTATGTGGCCGATAAATCCACTCAGGGTGATGGTGTCTGTGGTGGGCCATTTGTCCTGTTGAAATGAAATACAATGTGGAAAAGTGTGAGGTTATGCACTTTGGAAGGAGGAATCTATGCATAGACTATTTTCTAAATGGGGAAATGCTTCGGAAAGCAGAAGCACAAAGGGACTTGGGAGTCCTGGTTCATGATTCTCTTAAGGTTAATGCGCAGGTTCAGTCGGCAGTTAGGAAGGCAAATGCAATGTTCGCATTCATGTCAAGAGGGCTAGAATACTTCTGAGGCTGTATAAGGCTCCGGTCAGACCCTATTTGGAGTATTGTGAGCAGTATTGGGCCCCGTATCTAAGGAAGGATTTGCTGGCCTTGGAAAGGGTCCAGAGGAGGTTCACAAGAATGATCCCTGGAATGAAGAACTTGTCATATGAGGAACGTTTGAAGACTCTGGGTCTGTTTACTCGTTTACTTGTTGAAGTTTAGAAGGATAAGAGGGGGTCTTATTGAAACGTACAGGATACTGCGAGGCCTGGATAGAGTGGATGTGGAGATGTTTCCACTTGTAGGAAAAACTAGAAGCAGAGGACACCATCTCAGACTAAAGGGACGATACTTTAAAACAGAGATGAGGAGGAATAGGGGCTGGTTTAGCTCACTGGGCTAAATCGCTGGCTTTTAAAGCAGACCAAGCAGGCCAGCAGCATTGTTCGATCCCCGGACAGGTGCCGAAATGTGGCGACTAGGGGCTTTTCACAGTAACTTCATTGAAGCCTACTCGTGACAATAAGCGATTTTCATTTTTCATTTCTTCAGCCAGAGGGTGGTGAATCTGTGGAACTCTTTGCTGCAGAAGGTTGTGGAGACCAAATCACTGAATGTCCAAGACAGAGATAGATAGGTTCTTGATTAATAAGGGGATCAGGAGTTATGGGGAGAAGGCAGGAGAATGGGGATGAAAAAAATATCAGCCATGATTGAATGGCGGAGCAGACTCGATGGGCCAAGTGGCCTAATTATGCTCCTATGTCTTATGTTGTGTACAATTTAGGACACCCCAAGGCCCCCTTGTTAAACAGAATCAAGCATAGGCTTCTTCCAGAGTTTATTTGTCAGGTCCTGTGGCGATGGGAGGGAATTGGCAATGGGGAGATTAGTGATGTTGGGGGGATTGGCGATGGGGGGAGGATTGGTGATGTGGGAAGGGATTGGCGTTGGGGGGGGGGGGCATTGACGATGGGGAGATTAGTGATGTTGGGGGGATTGGCGATGGGGGGAGGATTGGTGATGGGGAGATTAGTGATGTTGGGGGGATTGGCGATGGGGGGGGCATTGGCGATAGGGGAGATTAGTGATGTGGTGGGATTGGCGATGGTGGGAGGATTGGTGATGTGGGGGGGGATTGGCGTGGGGGAGCATTGACGATGGGGAGATTAGTGATGTTGGGGGGGTTGGCGATGGGGGAGGATTGGTGATGTGGGGGGGGATTGGGGTGGGGGGGGCATTGACGATGGGGAGATTAGTGATGTTGGGGGTATTGGCGATGGGGGGAGGATTGGTGATGGGGAGATTAGTGATGTTGGGGGATTGGCGATGGGGGGAGGATTGGTGATGTGGGGGGGGGGATTGGCGATGGGGGGGGCATTGACGATGGGGAGATTAGTGATGTTGGGGGTATTGGCGATGGGGGGAGGATTGGTGATGGGGAGATTAGTGATGTTGGGGGGATTGGTGATGGGGGGGGGCATTGGCGATAGGGGAGATTAGTGATGTGGTGGGATTGGCGATGGTGGGAGGATTGGTGATGTGGGGGGGGATTGGCGTGGGGGGGGCATTGACGATGGGGAGATTAGTGATGTTGGGGGTATTGGCGATGGGGGGAGGATTGGTGATGGGGAGATTAGTGATGTTGGGGGGATTGGTGATGGGGGGGGGCATTGGCGATAGGGGAGATTAGTGATGTGGTGGGATTGGCGATGGTGGGAGGATTGGTGATGTGGGGGGGGATTGGCGTGGGGGGGGCATTGACGATGGGGAGATTAGTGATGTTGGGGGTATTGGCGATGGGGAGATTAGTGATGTTGGGGGATTGGCGATGGGGGGAGGGGGCATTGGCGATAGGGGAGATTAGTGATGTGGTGGGATTGGCAATGGGGGGGAGGATTGGTGATGGGGAGATTAGTGATGTTAGGAGGATTGGCAATGGGGGGGAGGATTGGTGATGTGGGGGGGATTGGTGTTGGGGGGGATTGGTGTTGGGGGGGCATTGGCGATGGGGGGGCCATTGGTGATGGGGGGGGAAAGGCAATGGGGAGAATTGGCGATGGTGGGAAATTGGCAATGGGCAAGGCTGTGAAGTACCCGGTAAATAAATTCTGCATTCACAGCAATAGGTGCATGATGGTCCATGGACATCACTGTTGGAACAGCGATGCCTTTTGTGTCGCAGCATCAGTGGCTGGGCCGTCCACTTCAGGATACCCTCTGCTCAATGGGGAGGGAGCTAGAAAAGGTGCCCGAAAAGTAATGCGGCCCACGCTCTCCTGTCTGGGTAACCACATTGTACATATTCATAGAGGGTTGTGAATCTTTGGAATTCTCCATCCCAGAGAGTTGTGGATGTTTCATTGCCGAGTACAGTTAAGGTTGGAATAGACAGATATTTGGTCTCACGGGTAATCATGGGACATGGGGGGCGGGGTTCTCCGACCCCCCGCCGGGTCGGAGAATCGCTAGGTGTCAGCGTGAATCCCACCCCACCATCCTCCAAATTCTCCCGTTCCCCCCCAAAAATTTCCCCGGTGTGAGTCGCGCCACCCGTCTCGGAGAATGGCGGGGTCCAGCGCGACTCAATGGGCCCCGGGGCTCTACGAATTCTCAGGCCCACGATGGGCCGAAGTCCCGCCGGCGTAACTTAAGAGTCGATCCCTTACCGGCGGGGCCTGCCGGCGCGGTTGGCCTCCGGCGTTCTTGGGGAGGATGCGAGGGGGATCTGGCCTCGGGAGGTGCCCCACGGTGGCCTGGCCTGCGATCGGGGCCCACCGATCTGCGGGCGGGCCTGTGCCGTGGAGGCACTCTATCCTTCCGCACCGGAGGCTGTGGTCCTCCGCCATTCCCGGTGCGGAAGCGAAGCCCTCTGCGCATGCGCGGTGATGACGCCACCACACACTGGCGCTCCCGCGCATGCGCCAACTCACGCCGGCCGGCGGAGGCCCTTCGGCGGCGGTTGGCGTGGCACCAAGCCCCTTCCCCGCCGGCTGGCACGGCGCAAACCACTCTGGGGCGGGCCTAGACCCTGAAGGTGCGAAGGATTCCGCACCCTTTGGGGCGGCCCGACACAGGACTGGTTCATGCCACTCCGTCCCGCAGGGACCCCTGCCCTGCCGGTTAGGGGAGAATCCCATTCGGGGAGTCGGGGGAAAGTAGAGTCGAGGCAGGTCAGCCATGACCATATTGAATTTTGGAGCAGGCTTGGCGAGGCGTATGGGTCTATTCCTGCTCCAGTCCTTGTGGATTGAATCATTTTAATTTGGTCTGACAAAGCCGCTCCCACATACAGCACCAATTTAGCCGAATAACTCACAAATCCAGAGGCGGTCAGCTCACATTTGGAACTCTCTCAGAATCATCTCAATGGATCACCATTGGAATCCTGCAGTCCTAGATGAACCGGGGCAGCACAGTAGCATGGTGGTTAGCATAAATGTTTCACAGCTCCAGGGTCCCAGGTTCGATTCCCGGCTGGGTCACTGTCTGTGCGGAGTCTGCACGTCCTCCCCGTGTGTGCGTGGGTTTCCTCCGGGTGCTCCGGTTTCCTCCCACAGTCCAAAGATGTGCGTGTTAGGTGGATTGGCCGTGCTAAATTGCCCGTAGTGGCCTAAAAAGTAAGGTTAAGAGTTGGGTTACGGGTATAGGGTGGATACGTGGGTTTGAGTAGGGTGATCATTGCTCGGCACAACATCGAGGGCCGAAGGGCCTGTTCTGTGCTGTACTGTTCTATGTTCTATGTTCTATGATCTAACAGAAGAAGGTTCTTGCATCTCTGTGGCACCTTCAGGAAGCTCAGGCCTTCCCAAAGCACCCTTACAGCTAACAAAGTACTTTGCAAAGTGCGGGGACTGTTGCAATGGTGGGAGCCACTCTATGCATAGGAGGATCCCAGAAACCAAAATGTGGTCATGACCAGATAGCGGGGAAGCAAAATGCCACCACTGCTGAAATTCCCAAACAGAAAATTCTGGAACAGCGCAGGCAGCAGCTGTAGAGCGAGAAATAAAGTGAACATTTCAGGTTTCATCAGAGCCGGAGTGAGTTAAAGAATTTCTCAACTCAAAGTGTTCAGTCTGGAAGGGTGTAAAGAGCCGAATCGAAAGAAGAGGTGCTGTTCCTCCAACTCACATGGAGCATCACCCAGAAGAGGAAAGGAGGCTGAGGGCAGATCATAGAATGCAGAAGGAGGCCGTTTGGCCCATCGAGTCTGAACCGACTCTCTGAGAGAGCACCCCACCGAGGCCACTCCCTCACCCTATCCCCGTAACCCAATTAACCTTTGAACACTAAGGGACAATTTAGCGTGGCCAATCCACCTAACCTGCACATCTTTGCACTGCGGGAGGAAACCCACACAGACACGGGGAGAAAGCACAAACTCTACAGTCACCCGCGGCCGGAATTGAACCCGGGTCCCTGGTGCTATGGGGCAGCAGTGCTAACCACTGTGCCACCGTGGATGCAGGGCAGAACGGAAAAGTCACAGGCAACGGGAAGCTCGGAGTCATGTTTGCGGACTCAGCGGAGGGGCTTTGCGAAACAGTCAGCGATCAGCTTTCGGTTTTCCCAGTTGAGAGCAAACGTCATCGTGAGCGGCAGACACAGTGGCTAAACTGAAAGAAGCGGACCCGAATTCCCATTTGAGTGTTTGGCACCTTGAGTAACGAGGTGAAAGAGTAGCTTTCCCGAGGGGAAAGATCCTGAGGGGGCTTGGCAGGGTAGGTGGCGAGATATTTTCACCAGGGGGAAGAATCTCGAAGAAGGGAACATAGCTGCAAGATAAAGGGCCGGTCATTTGAGACCGAGGTGCATAGAAATTTCTTCTAGCAGAGGGTGGTGAATCTGGAACTCTCTGCCCTGGAGGGTGGTGGAGGCAGAATCATTAATAGTGTTTAAAGTGGAGGTGGAGAAGTATTTGATAGGTGGAGGATTAGAGGGCTATGGGGAAATGAAATGAACTGAAATGAAATGAATGAAAAATGAAAATCGCTTATTGTCACTAGTTGGCTTCAATGAAGTTACTGTGAAAAGCCCCTAGTCGCCACATTCCGGCGGCTGTTCGGGGAGGCTGTCACGTGAGAGGGAGTGGAGGACGGCATAGATCAGCCATCATTGTACTCATTGGCGGGGCAGGTTTGAAGAGCCTCCTGTTTCGAACTCTTGTGTAGCTGGTGCCTCTCTTGCTGATAGAGGTGCACAGGGGAGGTTGTGTGGGGGCCATTGAGCAATGGGCCAAGGTGTCACGGAGGAATCAATCCGCTCAGCGTACTGAAGGGGGAAGGTAGAGGAAGATTTGATTGGTGGTGGTACCACAGAGGCGGAGGGTGATCCCTCGAATATGGAGGCTGCAGAGGTGGCCAGTGAGAATATTGGAACTCTAACCTCAACCTCGGATGGGAACGGATGAGAGCGGGATGTGGGGAATGAGTGTGAGAGAGAGAAACAAGTTGAGAAAGGAAGTCACATTGGAAACACTGGTGTATAAGGTTACTTTGTCTGAAGAAATATAATGCACACAGATTAGCTTTAGTGTTGCTCATTGTGGGGTAGATATAATACAGAACACAAGGGCAAACTCCCTCGCTCTTTTAAAAAGTAAAATCATTTGCATCTCAAGTTGGACCCAGATCTCACCCCCAAAGGAGGATTCTTAGAAAGGTCACTGGTTATTCAGTTCAGACATTTTCTAGCTTACCAATTCCTTTACATATAACTTCTATGCGTAACCTTAAATGCTGCCAGCATCTGTTGTGGAGAATCTGTTTAAGGGACGTACCCTGTTTAGACAGATGCCATTTTCTCAAGAACGTAACCCTGGTTCAGCTGCACCATCTGGTGGATAGAACAGAAACTGCAAAAACAATCACCACAATTCAAAGTACTTCCAACGGGTATGAGTTGTGATATATTGAGTGAGAATTTATGCCGACACTTCCTCACCCCACTTCATCTCCGGGCTCCTCAGTTGGAGACACTGTTGAGAATGTTTACAAGTGCCACTCCAGGACTGGCCCAGCCAAGATCAATGGCTCAGACCACTCAGAAACTCAGTGACTTAATTTGATGGCGGGGCTGAGTTCCCAACTCGATCTGTTCTCCATCTCAAAGACTGCCTACTTCCACCTCAATAACACTGCACCACTCCACACTGGCTTTAACGCATTCGCCGCAGAGACCCTCATCTTCCCCAGCCCATTTGTTAGCTCGAGACACGACTAGTCCAATGCTCCCAAACAGGTCTCCTATCTCCGAGGGACTCAAAAACGTTCGCTCTTTTCTCTCCCTACAGATGCTGCCAGACCTGCTGAGATTTTCCAGCATTTTCTCTTTTCTTTCAGATTCCAGCATCCGCAGTAATTTGCTTTTCTCCGATCTTCCAAGCCGCATAAAGCATAGCTCACCCGAAATACTGCTGAATGTGTCCTAACTCCACCAAGTCCCATTCCGTTGTTACGGGCCAGGGTTTAGAGAACCCCAAAGTGTATCATGGAGTTCACCTGACCCACAACTTTTAATAGATTGTGGTATGGGGAGCACACGGCCCACTCTACAGGTGTGGTACAGCAGAAATGGAAAAGTATTTTTTAAAGCAAAACAATGTTTATTCTATGAACTCAAGTTAACCTTTTTTAAAACATACAGTGAACATCTTAGCAACCATCAATTCAAATACAGCTCCCATCGAATACAACACTAAGTAATCCTTTAAGCTTTCCTTTTAGCACCATACGACTTAAAACACCTTTTACCAGAAGCACATCAGGTTAAAGTCACTCCTGAAAACATTTATAATTCTGAATTCACCAAATGATAAAGAGATAGTCTTTTGATGGCAGAGAGAACAGCAGTGCGCCTGCTTGGTCTGGCTTCAGCTCCAACACTGAAAAGGAAACTAAAACACACCCTGCAGCAAACAGCCTAAAACAAAAGTAAAAAGCTTACAGACAGCCCAGCTACACCCACTCTGACATCACTGCAGTAGTAAACACCCATTTCTTAAAGGTACTCACTACAGATATTTATATACACACCCATTTATAAACACCCATTTCTTAAAGGTACTCTCCTGTTTAGCACAGGGCTAATTCACTGGCTTTGAAAGCAGACCAAGCAGGCCAGCAGCATGGTTCAATTCCCGTAACAGCCTCCCCGAACAGTCGCCGGAATGTGGCGACTAGGGGCTTTTCACAGTAACTTCATTTGAAGCCTACTCGTGACAATAAGCGCTTTTCATTTCATTTTTTTTCACATGACAACGTGGAAGTTAACATAAGGATGCAGCAAGCAATTAGAAAGGCAAATGGTATGGTGGCCTTTATCGCAAGACAAATTGAGTACTTGAGTAAATAAACCTTGCTTCAATTATATAGAGCCCTGATGAGTCCGCACCCGGAGTATTGAGTGCAGTTTCACCCCATTATCGAAGGAAAGATAGATATACGTGTCACAGTGGGAGTGCAGCAGAAGTTCATCAAACTTAGTGAGGCCATACCTGGAGTATTGTGTTCAGTTTTGGTCTCCTTACCTGAGAAAGGATGTACTGGCGCTGGAGGGTGTGCAGAGGAGATTCACTTGATTAATCCCAGAGCTGATGGGGTTGGATTATGAGGAGAGGTTGAGTAGACTGGGACTGTACTCGTTGGAATTTAGAAGGATGAGGGGGGATCGTATAGAAACATATAAAATTATGAAGGTAATAGATAGGATAGATGCGGGCAGGTTGTTTCCACTGGCGGGTGACAGCAGAACTAGGGGGCATAGCCTCAAAATAAGGGGAAATAGATTTAGGACTGAGTTTAGGAGGAACTTCTTCACCCAAAGGGTTGTGAATCAATGGATTTCCTTGCCCAGTAAAGCAGTTGAGGCTCCTTCATTAAATGTTTTTAAGATAAAGATAGATAGTTTTTTGAAGAATAAAGGGATTAAGGGTTATGGTGTTCTGGCAGGAAAGTGGAGCTGAGTCCACAAAAGATCAGCCATGATCTCATTGAATGGCGGAGCAGGCTCGAGGGACCGGATGGCCTACTCCTGCTCCTAGTTCTTATGATACCTGGGGTGGCAATGAGAGATTACAAGACTGGATCTGTATTCTTTGGCATTTAGAAGAACGTGACACAATCTCATTGAATTTAACGGAAAATCTTATAGGGCTGAGACAGGGCAGATGCAGAAAGGCAGTTTCCCCTATAGCTGGGGAGGTCAAGAACCAAAGGACAAATTGACCGGATAAGGGGCAGGCCATTTAAGACCAAGATGAGGATGAATTTCTTCACTCAGGAGGCTGGTGAATCTTTGCAATTCTTTGCCCTGGAGGGCTGTGGTAGCTCAGTCATGGAGCATGATCAAGGCAGGAAGCGATAAGATTTCTGGATACTAATGGCAGCGAATTTACACACAGCAAGCTCCCACAAACAGCAATGAAATAATGACCAGTTTCCTTGACTGAGATCAGCCGGCAATAAGTATTGGCCAGCATATTGGTCATCACATCAGATGCCCTCTAGACTTTTAAGTGGGCTAACCAAATGGAACACAAAGTAAGATTGATACTAAAATGTCCATTCATAGCTTTGGAATAGACAAGAGGTCTTTCTAGGCATGATGGGAAATTTAGCCAATGCTATAAAAGCGCGATGGGATCCTTGGCCAAGGATAGTACTGGGATGGCTATCCCAGCATTCATCTCAGCTTTCACAGATATTCATTTCTGAACAGGACATGAAGGGTAAGTTGTTTTACCACAACACTTTTGAGTGAAGTGCTTCCTGACGTTACACCTGAGCACTTCAGCTCGGATTTTAAAATTACTTCCTTCCTTCTTAATTCCGTGTCAGAGAGAATAATTTCTCCCCATCTATCCCACCCAATCAAAACATTTTAAAGCCTCAATCAGATTACCCCTTGAATCGCCGATCGGGGAAAAGTAGCCGCGTTTATGTAAACCGTCCTCCTAATTCAAACCGTCGGTGACTTTGAGATGTCCTCACACACGCTGGAATACATTTTGAGGTGTAGTCACTGGTATAATTTAATTGTAGAAGCAGGAGGAATAAGCACAGCCAGAACTTCAGCAAGAATAAAATAAATTTCAAGTTCAATTCGACTCCCCAAAAACATGCATAGATCAAAACATTCATGTAAAACATTAAAACATGCAGAGTACAAGACATACCGATTGAGAGGAGAACATCAACAATACAAAGGCACAATTCTGGCGTACGTCAGTAAATATTGGGTCAACTACTGCCTCTCAAAAATCAATTGTAACGAGGCAACTCCCGGCCCTCCCTGAGCTGAACCTGGATGTCAAACAACTTGAGATTCCTGGATTTTCATTGGCCATTGCCTCCATTTTCCCTTTAGCCATCTGGATGGTGCCACGGGAGATACACAAGTGGACCCGCAAAGCACACCATCTCTTCCTCCCCTGCTTCCCCCAACCCAAGCTCTTTCTACCTGCGGAAGGATCAAATGGGTTGAACCTGTTGGGGTAATTTTCAACTTGTCATTCAAATGTTCCTCATCATGGTGAGAAATGATCGGCCAAAGAAAATGAAAAAATATGTTGTTTTTTTATAAAAATGATTTTTCTCCAAGAGTTGCTCACAGCAGCGACCCGACGATTCATCGGTTATATTCACCATTTCCGAAGGCTCAAGAGACAACTCTCTGGACCAGCGCCTGGTCGGGGCCATGGGTTCAATTGCAAATGGGCAATCTGAGACTAATAACATCTTTTCCTTTGGTCTGATGGGGCTGCTGAGGGTTACAGAGCCAGGGCAGAGGTCAAACACAAATCAGCCAGGATTGGATTGAATGGCAGAGCAGCCTTGAGGGGTCTGCTTCTGTTCCTGTTTCCAGAGAGTCTCTAACTTTGCGTGTGTGTGTGTGTGTGTGTGTGTGGGTGGGGGGGGCGGCGGGGAAAGAGAAAAAAAGATAGGTGGCATGAGGGTGGAGGAATGACGTTCAAAGAGTTGAGGCTTGGGGGCAGAAATTGGGTGTCGACAACGCACCCACCCCTGCTCTGTTTCAATAGGAACTCAGGGGACACACTAGGGGCTGGTTTAGCACAGGGCTAAACCGCTGGCTTTGAAAGCAGACCCAGGCAGGCCAGCAGCACAGTTCAATTCCCGTACCAGCCTCCCCGAACAGGTGCCGGAATGTGGCGACTAGGGGCTTTTCACAGTAACTTCAGTTGAAGTCTACTTGTGACAATAAGCGATTTTCATTTCACACATCACGTATTGATCAGGTACTCTGCTTCTCTCTGGATTCAACACTCAGTTCAATAATTTGAGGTCACAACCATTTGCTTCCATGTTTGCAGGTAGTAAGAACACGATTCTGCTGTTACTATTTACACCTCCTCCAACCCTGTCATAATTTTCCTTTTGTGCTGTCCTCTCCTCCTTCACTGTCTCTGCCGTTGTGCTTAGTGGTTCCAGAAGGTAGCTCATCTCTACCTTCTCAGGGGCAACTAGGGATGGGCAATAAATGCTGCCCCCCCCCCCTCCCCCACATCCCGTAACCGGATATTAATCAGTTAACCTGTTAATCAGTTCTGAACAAGGGTCATCCACTTGAAACGATTTATTGAGAGAAATTGAGCGAGGTATTTCCTGCTTGTAATTCAGATTCCCATTTTAGTAGAGGTAAGTCTGGTTGCCCTGAGATACGTTAAGATGGGACCGTGCATCGATGGGCAGGAGATGCTGGAACCGAAGAAAAATGAGGTGGTGGTGTGTACTATCTACAAGATGCACTGCAGCAATTCGCCAAGGCTCCTTCACCAGTACCTCCCAAACTCCACGACCTCTCCCACTGAGGACAATGGCTGGAAATGGGTGGGAACACCACCACCTCCAAATTCCCACCCAAACTGCACGTCATCCTGACTTAGACCTATCACATCGTTCCTTCATTGTCACTGGATCAAAGTCCTTCAATTCCCTTCCTAACAGCACTCTGGATGTACCTACACCTGCAGCAGTTCGTGGTGGCGGCTCGCCATCACCATCACAAACACCATTAGTGCTGAGCCATAAATGTTGGCCTAGCCAATGATGCTTATAACCCATGAACAGTTTTTTTTTAAAAACGTGGCGGCAGAGAGGGACATCTATTTTCACTTTGTGATTCCTGGGTAGCTCAGGCTCCTTATGTGGTGCTACCAGTAAAGCTCTACACAACAGCAACCTGGGTGAAATATGATCACTGGATAAGAACCAACACTCAATGTGTCAGGTTTAACTGAGGCCATGGATAGATCGGCTCAACTTTGGCCACTTTTTCTCCCTGACTTCTGTGAAAACAAGTGACTTCCAAAATGGCTGCCAGTAAATTATGGTCAAACTGAAATAATTATATAGATATATATGATATGCACGGTCTGATTGTCAACATAAGCCAATTGTGTTTTAACAGTAACATGGTTCATATCTTTTTATTTTCTCCCTCATTTTCCAAGTCTTAGCATGGTCAACTCTCCTCATCCTGTAAGGTGAATGCTATTCCTGAGGGATTGTTCGTTTCGGAAAACGGTAAAGATTCCCTGCTCCCTGTTGGTGTTCCTGTTATGTCTGGAGATTGTTTAAGTCCCTGATCGACATTTGGTGACCCACTGCACAGAGCGTCCATTTTGTTGTCTCCATTTATGCGAGGTTTGGGGGCTAACTCTTCGGAAAGAGTCTTGTCGCAGTCAGGGCTCTCTTTTGCCATTGCATTTTCTACAGAGTCCCTTTCCTCCGCGGGTTTATTTTCTTCCAATTCTGGAATTCCGAAAGCCCCACCTTCCCCAGCTTCTCCGGGTTCTGTCCTGTGCTTAGATTCCTGGCCTTGGTGTTGGCACGTTGAATTCTCCCGACAGTCACATTGCAGTTTCCCGACTTCAGTAGAACTAGGCCCGAAGCCTGCCGCCTCAGTTTGCTCCTCATCCCCTCCGGAAGGTGCAGCAACACCCGTTGAATCGTCGTCTCCTGGGAGGGTCTGTTGCTGATCACGAGCCTGCTCCTCTTCCCTGGCCTGCTCGGGAAGTTCTGGTGGGGGGGGTGATGGCTTGATGAGTTGGTGGCACATGGGACAGGTCTTTTGCACATAGAGCCACCGTCGGAGGCAGGAAGAGTGGTAATAATGTCCGCACACAGTTATAACAGCTGTTCTCATGGCCTGAGGGGGGGAAAAAAAAAACAAAATCACAGGGGGCAAACAAACATATCGCAACCATAGATGCAAAGGCTCACCTCCTGAAGGATAAAAATGCTGGCCTAGCTGGCGATGCCCACATCCTATAAGAGTTCAAAAGTCTGTGGGAGAACCTTCACCGCAAAGACCTTGTTTGAGAGCTACTTTAGATTTCCCAAGCAGCAGAAATAGTTTCTCTCTGTTGACCCTTAATATCCTGAAAACCTCAACCAAATCCTCCTTTAACCTTCCAGAGACCACAACAACCATTTGTGTAATCTCTCCTTGCAATTTAACCCTTTGAGGCCCTGCTAATGCAGTTTAGAAAGCTAGACAGCGCAAGCCAGAACTAAAACTTGAATGTCTATATCCTGAGGAACTGTTTCCTATCTTAGCCACGCACCTTACATATCGTGCATCTCCAGTCTAACAGCCAATTTCCGTCTACTCCTAGATAAGCATTGGGGTACGAGGATGGGGCCGGGGAGTGGATCTAGGTGGGATGCTCTTTCGGAGGGCTGGTGCAGACTCAATGGGCAAAATGGCCTCCTCCTGCACTCTATATGATTCTGACTGAATTCCCAATAAATACCCATCACCCTGAATAGAATTAAACACCGAAACCTTAAAATTAACATGGGCAGCACGGTAGTAGAGTGATTTAGCGCAGTTGCTTCAACAGCCCCAGGGTCCCAGGTTCGATTCCCGGCTTGGGTCACTGTCTGTGCGGAGTCTGCACGTTCTCCCCGTGTCTGCGTGGGTTTCCTCCCACAGTCCGAAAATGTGCAGGTTAGGTGGACTGGCCATGCTGAATTGCACTTGGTGTCCAAAAGGGATGGGTGGGGTTACGGGGATAGGGTGGTGGTGTGGGCTTGGGTAGGGCGGCCTCCCATTTAAGGTTGAGATGAGGCCTTTCTATCTTCTGTCGGAGGTTAGTCAGTCTGTGGAATTCTCATCCTCAGATCAGTGGCGGTTTGTCCATTGAACCTATTCAAGGCAGAGTTGGACAGCTTTCCAATCAACAAAGGAGTGAAAGGTTACAGGGGAGCAGACAGGAAAGTGGCCTTGAGACCACAGCCGGATCAGCCATGATCATATTGAATGGCAGAACAGGCCTACTCCTGCTCCTACATTCCTACGGTGCACTGAGCTGCTCCCGGTATTTCAAGTGGAAGGAGATGGTCACTGGACGAGTAAACCAGAGGCCATGGAGAATTCTCTGGGGGGCATGGGTTTGAATCCCTTCAAGGCAGCTGGTGGAATTAAATTCAATTGATAAATCTGGAATTGAAAGCTAGTTTCAGGAATGGTGACCATTTAACCATCACCAATTGTTGTAAAAACCCACCTGGTTCACAGATATCCTATTTCACTAATTGCAGACCGTTTAAAAATACATAATATAGTCAAACGGAGTCAGCATGGCTCATGGTAACGAGCAGGATAGATAAAGGGGAACCAGGAGATGTAATATACTTGGAATTCCAAAATGTGTTCAATAAGGAACTGCACAAAATAATAAGATAGAGTCCATAGTGTTTGGGGTAATATATTAGCATAGATAGAGGATTCGCTAACTGATAGAAGACAGAAACATGGCAACCTGTAACTAATGCAGTGCCGTAGGGATTAGTGCTGGGGCCACAATTATTTACAATGTGAGGGAAACAAAAGTACAATTGCCAATTTTGCGGATGACACAAAAAAGGCGGGAAGGCAAGTGGTGAAGATGACACAGAGTCGACATGGAATCATAGAATTTACAGTGCAGAAGGAGGCCATTCGGCCCATCAAGTCTGCACCGGCGCTTGGAAAGAGCACCCTACCTAAGACCACACCTCCACCCTATCCCCGTAACCCAGTAGCCCCACCTAACCTTTTGTTTGGCCATTAAGGGCAATTTGGCATGGTCAATCCACCTAACTTGCACATCTTTGGACTGTGGGAGGAAACCGGAGCACCCGGAGGAAACCCGCGCACACACGGGGAGAACGTGTGCAGACTCCGCACAGTGACCCACGCCGGGAATCGAACCTGGGACCCTGGAGCTGTGGGTGGGCATAAACCTGGCAGATGGAATATAAATGTAAAGTGAAGTTATGTACTTTGGTAGGAAGGAAAAAGGAGCTGAATATTACTTAAATGGAAAAAGACTGCAAAAAGCTGCAACACAGAGGGATTTGGGAGTCCTTGTGCACAAATCACAAAAAAGCTAGCATGCAAGTTCACAATATGGGAAGCAAATGGAATGTTGGCCTTTATTTCAAAGGGAATAGAGTATAAAATTAGACCATGCCTGGAATACTGTGAACATTTTTGGTCCCCTTATCCAAGGAAAGATACTGGCATTGGGGACAGTCCAGAGAAGGTTCACTCGGTTGACCCCGGGTATGGACGGGTTTCTTAGGAGTAGAGGCTGAGTAGGTTGGGCCGGTGAGTTTAGAAGAATGAGAGGCGACTTTAGTGAGACACATAGGATGCTCAGGGGGCTTGACAGGGTAATAGCTGAGGTGTTGTTTCTCCTTGTGGGGGAGGACCAAAGGGCATAATCTAAGAGCAAGGGCACCCATTTAAGAAATGAAATGAAAATTGCTTATTGTCACGAGTAGGCTTCAAATAACATTATTGTGAAAAGTCGCCACATTCCGCGCCTGTTCGGGGAGGTTGATACAGGAATCGAACCGTGCTGCTGGCCTGCCTTGGTCTGCTTTAAAAGCCAGCAATTTAGCCCAGTGTGCTAAACCAGCCCAAACCAGTGTGCTAAACCAGACGGAGATGAAGAGGAATATCTTCTTCGAGGGTAGCAAACTTGTGGAATTCTTTACTGATGAGAGCTGTAGAGGCTGGGTCATTAAGTTGTTCAAGGCTGAGATAATCAGTAAGGGAATCAAGAGTTATGGGGATAAGGCAGGAAAGTGGAGTTGAGAATTATCACATCAGTCATGATCTCATCGAATAGCGGAGCAGACTCAAAGGGACAAATAGCCTTCTTCTGCTCCTGCACCTTCTGGTATTATTTATCTTTTAGGAAAGGAAAACTGCTGTCCTCATCTGGTCTGACCTACAAGTGATTCCAGACTCTCAGCAATGTGGTTAACTCTTAACTGTTTGCTAAAATGGCCTCGTAAGCCAATCAGTTTAAGGGCAATTAGGGATGGACGGCAAATGGTGGCCTCGTCAGCAATGCCCATGAAAGTCTAAAACAAAAGGAGTGGACGAACTAGGCCTATGTACAGCGGAAGCATGACTTGTAGTCCAGTCCTCGAGATATGAAGGTCAACTTCCCATTAGCCTTTTTGATTATTTTCTGTATCTCTTCATGACATTTTACTGATCCAAATGCCTCAGTCTCCTGGCACCCCACCCCTCCCTCCAGTCTCCTCGAATCGCCACCCTTTCTAGCTATCACCATTGAGAAAATTACCTGCTCATTCCTTCCAGTGTCCATGTGACTGGCTTCATAATTGGCTACATTGAAATCCATTGGCACAGCATTCTCAGAATGTCTTTGTGATTTTAGACTTTTAATAACTAACAAAATAAAGCAACACAAAATTTGAGATTTAAAGGTCTCCAGGTTGTTGGAAAGGAAAGAGGGAAGATTTGAGGACTAAACGTAGTAAAGGACGGCACATTTAGGATCCAAGAACACTGTGCAGGAAGTGTAGCGTGTGGCTTTGCCTCCCACATCGATATTCCTGGCCATCCCATCTCTTAAAACTTCCCGAGAATTGACAAATTAATGATGTGAAAGTGGTTGGCAAAGCTGGCATATACTACCCATTCCTCGACAACAGGGACTGGCTTGCCCACTTCAGAAGGCTTCCTCCCAGAGAGAGGTCCAACCTCCTTTCACAAAGGACTTTCACGGCCAACGTGACATCTTAGAACCGTCAATCTGAGCTACATTTGAACTCTGATTTGAAGTCCAAAGATGTGCAGGTTGGGTGGATTGGCCATGAAAAATTGCCCTTAGTGTCCAAAATTCTATGATTAACCTAGGACAAAAGTTCGGCACAACATCGTGGGCCGAAGGGCCTGTTCTGTGCTGTATTTCTCTATCTATCTATCTATCTATCTGACCCGCGCAACCAACACTTCCAAGAGGTGAAAGATATCCAACCCACTGTGCCAACATTGCACCCTATCGGTGCCAGCTGTGATTCCACTTGGCAGCACTCTCACCTCAGAGTCAGATGGCTGTGGGTTCAAATCCCACTCCTTCAGCACAATCGTCCAGCTCCACACTCCCAGTGCGGTACTGAGGGAATGCTACACTGCCTTCCCTTTTTTATTTAAACTCATTCATGGCAGGACAAGCATCCCAAACTGCCCTTGAATCGAGGGCATTTGTGAGTCAACCACATTGCTGTGGATCTGGAGCCACATGTAGGCCAGACCAGGTAGAGATGACAGATTTGTTTTACCCTAAAAGGGCATTCATGAACCAGACCGGGGTTTTACGTCAATTGACAATGGCGTCATGATCATCGTTGGACTTTTAATCCCAGATTTTTACGGAATTCAAATTTCACCAACTACCATGGTGGGATTCGGGGACCTGGATCTCCAGTGCATTACCCTGAGCCTCTGGATTACTAGTCCAGTGAGAATATCATTATGCCGCTGCCCCTTATGAAGTGCATTTTCAGGTAAGATGTCACACTCACACCCATACCCACTCACACCCATACCCACCCACCCCCTCCCCTCCCCCACACCACCAAGAAAATCATCTGATCATTATCCCATTGCTATTTGTGGTGTCTTGCTGTGTACCATATTTCGTAACATAACAACAGGGAATATACTCAGAGGGAGACCGCACCTGATAACAAATGGCACAGACGTCAGCATAGTCCTGGACCTGCTGCTTGGTGGCACGGGGCAGCGAGTCGATCTTCTTGGCTGCCTCCCTGCGGAGAAAGAAGCTGTTCCAGCCAGCACGGGCTCGCAGCCAGACGTTGAAGTAAGAGTGGACGACGATGACAGAGGCCCCCATCCAGTTCCACTCGCCGAAGATGGACTCCACTGCACCATAAGCCACCACGCACACAGCCACAAGGAACTCCAGGACGCGGCATGAGCTGTTTATATAGTAGATGATGTCCTCCAGGTTCTCGATAGCCTCCCTCCTCAGGTCCTCCGTCACAAAAAGCCCGTAGATGAAGAGAGTCCCAGTCACCTGGAAAGGGAGAGTTTCAGGCATAGCATTTCGTTATTGGAGAGCGACCACAGAACCATAGAATCTCCACACTGCAGGAGGCTATTCGGCCCATCGAGTCTGCAGCGACCCTCTGACAGAGCACCCGACCGAGGCCTCACTCCCCCACCCTATCCCCGTAACCCCACCTAACCTGCACACCATTGGACAATTAAGGGCCAATCCACCTAAGATGCATACCTTTGGACTGTGGGAGGAAACCGGAGCACCCGGCAGAAATCCACGCAGACACGGGGAGAACGCACAAACTCCACACAGTCACCCAAGGCCGGAAATGAACCCTGGCGCTGTGAGGCAGCAGAGCCACTATGCCGCCTGTGCCACACCATTGTGTGCCAACACTGTTGGCCTCTTAGGATTCATCATTTGTCCTTGTCCTTCGGACTAGTTTGAAGGGCTGGTAATGCTGATGAATATCTTTTATTAATCAAAATGTTAATCCAACCCATTACGTGCAGTGCCCATGAGATTGGTACAAAAAGTTACCCCCAATCAGAGTTGTGTCGAAAGCATACCGTCTGTACTGCTCTCGCCTACCTGAACAAGACGCAATCTCAGGGTCACCACGGCACTGCATCTTTCTAAGGCTAATCTCATCCCACTAACACCATCCTGTACCCATAGTGTCTGCAGTTTAGAAGAACAGGAGGTGGAAGGTCTCATTGGAATGGATAGAATTTACAGTGACAGACACGAAGAGGCTGTTTCCCTTGGCTGGAGAGTTCGAAACTAAGGGTCATAGTCTCAGCACACGGATCTAGGACTGAGAGGAGGAGAAGTTTCTTCACTCAAAGGGTTATGAATCTTTTAATCTTCTACCTGAGTGTTGTGGCTGCTCAGTCACCGAGCATATTCACGACTGACAGGTTTTTGGGAATCAAGGGATAAGGAGAAAGTGGAAGGTTTGAGTTGAGTAGATAATTAGATCAAGGGGCCGAATGGCCTACTCCTCTGGTGTACTAGTTACAATATGCCATTACATTACTGCCCATATACAATTTATAAGTACAAGAGCAAGCTTATCTAACACATACTATGCTGTTACTACATCCAGCCACTGATTACATGTTGATTCTTTGTTCATTAATCTCTCTAAGTGCGTGTCAGATGATGCCTTTACCCCTCTGCCACCTTGACATCCAAGATAGGAGAATCTATCGATGCTTCACATTCCCTTGCTACACACATTCAGAACATGGGCAGCAAGGTAGCACAGTGGTTAGCCCTGTTGCTTCACAGCGCCAGGGCCCCAGTTTGGATCACTGACTGTGCAGAGTCTGCATATTCTCCGCGTCTGCGTGGGTTTCCTCCCGGGTGCTCCGGTTTCCTCCCACAAGTCCCGAAAGACGTGCTGTTAGGTGAATTCGACATTCTGAATTCTCCCTCTGTGTACCCGAACAGGTGCCGGAATGTGGCTACCAGGGGCTTTTCACAGTAACATTATTGCAGTGTTAATGTAAGCCTACTTGTGACAATAATAAAAATTATTATTGTTACATTCAACAGCATATTCCTACTTATTAAAATTCCTTTCTCGCACCTTGCCATCAAACACTCCCAGGACAGGTATACCCAGGGTTAGATACAGAGTAAATCTCCCTCTACATTGTCTTCATCAACACTCCCAGGACAGGTACAGCACAGGGTTAGATACAGAGTAAAGCACCCTCTATACTATCTCCATCAAACACTCCCAGGATAGGTACAGCACAGAGTTAGATACAGAGTAAAGCTCCCTCTATACTATCTCCATCAAACACTCCCAGGACAGGTACAGCACGGGGTTAGATACAGAGTAAAGCTCCCTCTATCTCCATCAAAACTCCCGGGACAGGTACAGCATGGGGTTTGATTTTCCACTGTACACTCTCCAAGACTAATGCATCATCCTCATATATGGTGCCTAGAGTTCAACACAATGCCCCTCAGTCTGACCAAGGTTACTTAATAGTGAAACATCGCTTCCTTCCCAATAGCCTTCCATTGCACTTCAGATAAAGGCCAACATTCCATTAGCTTTTTTCATCACTTCCTGTTGTTGTGTAAAGGTCTTCAGCGATGTTCCCATTAGTGCTGCTTGGAACTAAGTGGGAAGGATTATAGCTCGTAATGACAGACCTTATCCTGGTGTCCATGTCACCCTGTCTGCACGAGGCTAGTGAGAAACATACATTAGGAATGAGGAGTAATCCCATACCATTCCCGATACGGATTTGCTTGCCATTTGGAGTGATCACTGTAGCTCCTCAACCATGTATCAAGAGCCTTCCTTCTGCTCACTTGTTACAGGCACGACCCGAACTTGCAGCTTGATGTTTGACTGCAGTCAGCGCTCGGTACAAACCACAACCCCACACCTCGCAAACAACCGCACAAATGTACTTATTGAGAACGTTCCAGCACAGTGGATGGCCATTTGGCCCATTTGGGTGTGCACTGGCTCTTTGAAAAAGCAATCCAATTGGCCCGAATATCCCCTGCTCTTTCACCCCAACCCCAGAAAAGCTTGACCCTTCAAGAACCCATTAAACTGCCTTACAGACGTTGCTGTTGAATCTCTTTCCATCATACTTTCAGGGAGCACATTTCAGAACAGCAGAAGTAGTTAGGTTAAAAAACTCTCATCTCTCCTCTGGTTCATATCCAAATGGCCTTAAATCTGTCTCTTCTGGTTACCAAGTTTTCTTTCACTGCAAAAAGTTGCTCCTTATTTATTCTGACAGAATAAAGAAGAACACTTCGATTAAATCTCCCCGTTAAACCTACTCTGCTCGAAGGAGAACAATCCCAGCTTCTCCACTCTCTCTCCACATTACTGAAGCCCCTCGTCCCTGGCACCATTTGAGTAAATCCCCCCTCCTTATCCTCTCCAAGGCCTTCCCAAAGAGCGATCCCTAGAATTAGAGACAGTAAGCTAGCTGAGGCCTAGCCAGGGATTGGTAAAGTTCACCATAGCTTCCTTGCTTTTGCACTCTGTGACTCTATCTCGTTCCTCTACCTTGCCAACATTTGCGTATACCCTCCAGATCTCGCTGCTACTGTGCGGTCTTTAAAATTATACCAGATATTTGATGTTGCTTCTCCTCACCCTTTCAAGCATGGTCACGTCACAGTCCTCCACATCTGTCCTGTGCCTGCCCATTCCACCAGCCTGTCCCTGTCTTCCTCAAGTCTACTGCCAACCTCCTCATTATTGACGACATTTCTATGTTTTCTGTCATCTATAAAAGTTGAAGATTGTGTCCCGAGTACCCAAGCCCCGCTTATTAATATATACCAACAGGCCCTTTGACCCCCACCCACCTGGAGAGAGGTCAGGGCACTGCTGGAGATGATGATCAGGAGCCAGAAGTCCATCTCGAAGAATTGTGCAATCCTGTAGGCCATGAAACTGGGAAACATCAACAGGAAAAGGCACATAGTGACGGCACGGAAATGCTTCCATAAAATCCTGAGGGGGGGGGGGGGGGGGGGGGGGGGGGCGGAAACACAAAAAGGGGGAAAAATAACAAATTCCAGTCAGAAACAGGTGATTGGCCTCATTAAACTTCATTCATATCACAGCCCACAACTGGGAATTGTGAACTAGTTCCAGAGGAAGATCGCTTCCTGGGGGAGATTGGGGAGCGCGCCCATGCGCCCCCAAAGAGCACAACCTTCCCCCCCCCCCCCCCTCCCTCCCCACCCACTCCATTCCCCCCTCCGCACCCCTGGGGAGACTGAAAAGCATGGCCAACTGCCCCCCAATCCCTCACCGAGACTGGGGGAAATGAGACTGCCCAAAGCGTTCCCGAGTGGAGATCCCCCTCCCCATAGGGTGAACAAGTCAAACTTCTGACCAGTACACAACAACTCCCCAACAGCCCGACAGAAAACAACAGACCCGGGCGGGGGAAATCAGGTTCCGTTGTGATGCCTCTAGTGGTCAACCAGCTTCCCGATCGCCATCCGCGCTCAATGAAGAATAATAGGCGTTTGGGAAGAGATTCAGGGAGGTCATCGGGATCCAAAGTCCGCCGTAGCTCAAGTGGGGAGAAAGTCGAGAAGAGAATGCCGGAGGGGGTCCACCCCGCCCTCCAATCTCACTCACCTGTTTCTGGAAGCGCCCAGCGCAAGGACAATGGGGTCGGTGATTTCCAGCATCGACTGCAGAATGGAGGCCAGTATGATGAAGAGGATGATGCTGATTAGGAAGGTGCGCTGCAGAACGTGCAGATTGATCAGGTCCGTCTGCAGGGCCAACAGCAGAAAGGTCACGCCTTCCGTCACACCTCTGCGCAGAGAATAAAACGACAGTGAGCAAAAAGCATCACCCTTCTGTGCGCAATTATCATTTTCAATATGCAAGGTGCGATATTAACAGGAAATGCTGAAACTAAGCACTTCCTTCATTCTCTCCCACGTAATCTGCCTCCCGGAGATAGGATAGTTAAGTCAAAGGAGGTCAGAGATAGTCGGAGGCCACTCATCCCATCAAGCCAGCTCCACCATTCAATACGATCGTGGCTGATTTTATTCAGGCCTCAGCGCCATTTTCTTGCCTCTCCTCCCCCTTAACTGTTGAGTTCCTAGTCAATTCAAAATCTGTCTAACTCAGCTTTGACTATTCTCAACGACCCAGCCTCCACTCCTCTCTGGAAAAGAGAATTCAAAAGACTGATTTAAGAACGTCGGACTGAGAAGTAGGCCATTCAGCCTCCCCGAATCTGCTTCACCTTTTAACAAGAAGGAATTTCTTCTTATTTATCTTAAATGGGAAACTCATTTTCTTTAAACTGTGCCCCCCTGAATTTAATTACCCCACGAGGGCATACATCCTAGAGGGCTATTAGAGATGGGCTATAAATGCTAGCTGAGTCGAAGGTGACAACATTCCACAAAAATGAAAACAAAAATCTTTTCAGCGTCCAACCCGTCAAACCCCCTCAGAATCTTATGTAGAACGTTACAGGAGGCCATTCAGTCCATCGTGTCTGCATCGGCTTCCAAAAGAGCAACCTAGCTCGTCCCATTCCCCAGCCTCATCTCCGTAGCCCTCTAAATTCAGCACGTTCAAATATATATCAGCTCTCTTTTGAAACCTCTTATGGAATCCACCTCCACTACTCTCCCAGGCAGAGCATTCCAAACCCCAACAACTCTGAGTAAAGAGGTTTCTCCTCAGTACACTCCCAGCTCTCTTGCTGACCATCTTGAAATTGTGACCCCAAGTCACTGACATACCAACGAGTGGAAACAGAATATCCTTCTTCACCCTGTCAAAATTGTTCAGAATTTTGAACACCTCAATAAAGTTGCCTCTTAATCTTCTCTGCTCCAAGGAGAACCAGCCCAATTTCTCTAATCTTTCCTCGTATCTAAAATTCCTCATTCTTGGTATCATTCCAGTAAATCGCCTCTGTGCTCTCTCCAGGGCTTTAACATCCTTCCTTAAATAAGGTGCCCATAACTGAACACAATATTCCAAATGTGGTCTAACCAATGAATGTTTCAAATGGTCACCTTTCATTCCTCCAATGAATACAGGCCCAACCTGCTCAACCTTTCCTCACAAGACAGCGAACTACTACCTGAACTCCGAATTCTCTCTCTCTCTCCATCTACAACACCCTCCCCTCATCCCCCTGAACCACAACCGTCCGGGGTGGAGAATTCCAAAGGTTCACAAAGTCTCGGAGTGAAAACATGTCACACCTCAGTCCTACAGGCAGATCCCTTACTCTGAGGCTATGCCGCTGAGCGAGACTATGACAGGGGGAAATAGCCTCTCAGTACTGACTCGGTCTAACCATAAGTCACGGGAGCAGAAGTAGGCCATTCGGCCCATCGAGTCAGCTCCACCATTCAATGAGATCATGACTTCATGACTGATGCGATAATCCTCACTCTACTTTCCTCCAACTCTTGATACCCCTACGGATTAAAAACATGTCTACCTAAGCCTTGAACATACTTAACCACCCAGCTTCTACAACCCTCTACAGTAAAGAATTCAACAGATTCACTACCATCAGAGGATATATCTCCTCACCTCTGTCTGAAATGGGTGACTCCTTACTATGAGATTATGCCCTCTGGTCCGAGACTCTCCCACATGGGGCAGCCCGCTAGCACAGTAGTTAGCATGTTGCTTCATTACGCCAGGGACCCGGGTTCAATTCCCGACTTGGGTCACTGTCTGTGTGGAGTCTGTATGTTCTCCCCGTGTCTGTGTGGGTTCCCTCCGGGTGCTCCGGTTTCCTCCCACAAGTCCCGAAAGACGTGCTTGTTCGGTGAATCGGACATTCTGAATTCTCCCTCTGTGTACCCGAACAGGCGCCATAGTGTGGCGACTTGGCAACTTCACTGTAGTGTTAATGTAAGGCTAATTGTGATACTAATAAAGATGACATAAGTCAAAACATTTTCTCAGCATCTACCCAGTCAAGCCCCAAGAACTCAGTATGTCTCAACAAGTTTGCCTCTCAATCTTCCAAACTCCAGAATCTTCGATATTTCAATGAGATCGCTTCCCACTCTTCTAATTTCCAAAATACATAGACCCAATCCTCACTCTATCCTTGTCACCCCACCTAACCTTTGGACACTTGGGGGCAATTTAGCACAGCCAATCCACCTGACAGCACATCTTTGGACAGTGGGGGGGGGAAACTGGAGCAACCGGAGGAAACCCACGCAGACACAAAGATGAATTGCAAACTCCGCACAGTCACCCGAGACCGGAACTGAACCTGGGTCGCTGGCTCTGTGAGGCAGCAGTGCTAACCACTGTGCTACCACACCAGTGAGAGGGGTGAACATCAATCTGTCAGGCCAGGGTGGTGTGGTGGTTGGAACAGAAAGGACAGAATTAAGCAGCTGGCAGAGGAAACTGCGCCCAAACATTATAGCACAGAAAGTTTACAGTGTCTTCGAATTCCACCAAACAGTCTGACCAACACATTAACCACACCACTCTGACTAACCGCATCTCAGAACCAGAAAAAAAAGGAGCTCAACAACAGGGCCATTCAACCCCATCAAATCCATTTCTTCCACAATTTAGTTTCAAACACACCATAGACTCTACACCTCTTATTTAACCGCCTATGACCTTTCGTTCTATAATGCCCCACAAAAGGAAGCATCCGCTCCACGCCTACTTTATCCATATCTTTAATCATCTTGTATACTTCAATTAGATCTCCTCTCATTCTTCTAAACTCGAGAGAGTATATGATGTTTCATGTGAAACTCTAGCATCACGGTCTCTCCTTACAACTTTCAGTTCCATCCAACGTATCTGTGCATCTCCTCGTTGCCACCCATAACCCTCCTATTGGGTTCAAATCAGTGGTAGCTCCCCCCACCCCACCCCACTATGTCTAACTTTGGATGTTGTCACCACAGTTAACACACAAACGCCCAACATTTATCCCTCAACCGACATCACTTCAGAGCTCGGTCGTGGGTTAAAACCCCACTTGAACACTTAATACGACCCGATGCTCCCAACACGGTTCTGAAGGCGTGCTGCACTGCCAGAGGGGCTGTCTTCCCAGTGAGACTCTCAGGCCTCACCCTCACCTCTCAGCAGGCAAGCAATAGATCCCAAGCCACTATTGCAAAGAAGAGCAAGGCAGTTCTCCCCAGTGACCTGGTCAATATTTATCAAACAGCATCACTATTGGGGGAAAATGATCTGGTCCTGATCACATTGGTTGTTTGGGAAATCTTACCGGGTGGAAATCGGTGACCTAAATTCTAACAGTGTTTACACTTCAAAAGGTTTTGTTCAAAATACTTTGGGACCTCTGAGATGGTTAAAGGTACTGCAGTGGCTAGCACTGTTGCTTCACAGCACCAGGGTCCCGGGTACAATACCCGGCTTGGGTCATTGTCCGTGCGGAGTCTGCACGTTCTCTCCGTGTTTGCGTGGGTTTCCTCGGGGGGCTCCGGTTTCCTCCCACAGTCCAATGACGTGCAGGTTAGGTGGATTGGCCACGATAAATTGCCCTTAGTGACCAAAACGTTTAGGAGGGGTTATTGGGTTACAGGGATAGTGTGGAAATGAGGCTCGATGAGCCAAATGGCCTCCTTCTGCACTGTATGCTCTATGTCCCGAAAGACGTGCTTGTTAGGTGAATTGGACATTCTGAATTCTCCCTCCCGAACGGCGCTGGAATGTGGCGACTCGGAGATGTAACTTCCTTGCAGTGTGAATGTAAGCCTACTTGTGATAATAATGCAGATTTCTTTTAAAAGAAAAGACAGGCAGGTTTTTCCACTCAATGTTTATAGGCTCAGGAATGGTCCAAACCACTGTCCTCCCCTTACCTGTGCATGAGGTTGCCATTGACAAAGGCCGAATATCCTTGCAGGTAAAACTTGCAGAGGGTGAGTAAGCCCAGTGACAGGCGAGAGACCGTGAACGTCAGGCCCACCAGAGAGTACGGAGTAACGCAGCACCCGGCCACACTGTAAGAGGTCAAAGGCAGGAGGTCAACGGTGCATCAAACATCTGACAAGCTCATTGCAGCTGTACTCAACTGTCTGCGCCTACAGATATGTTAAAGCAGAAACAGAGGGAGATCTGAGGACAGGGCAGAGTACACACAAACACACAACTCGTTAAGGACAGGATAGGACAGAAGGAGGCCATTCAGCCCATCATGTCAGTACCATGAGAAACAGAACCCGGAGGAAACCCACGCAGACAAGGGGAAAACGTGCAGACTCCGCACAGACAGTGACCCAAGCCGGGACTCGAACCTGGGACCCTGGAGCTGTGAAGCAACAACGTTAACCACTGTGCTACTTTGCTGCCCTTGTGAATTCTCATTATGAATTCTCCCTCCGTGTACCCGATCAGGCACCGGAATGTGGCGACGAGGGGATTTTCACAGTAACTTCATTGCAGTGTTAATGTCAGCCTACTTGTGGCACTAATAAAGATTATTATTATCCGTCCACTCATGTCTCAGGGTGCGAAGCCAAAAGGCAGTCAAGGGTTGCTCACCACTGGCGAAGGCAGCAATCGGGCCCAGCTGTCACCTCTCGCATTCGGTCAGATCACTGATTCCCAGCGATCCATGTGTGTGGAAGCACTCACTGCACCAGGCACTAGCACATGGCCTGCACCCATCCACTTCCCGTCAACTGTGAAGAGTCAGCTGCGGATCAGTGGGCAGCACTCCTACCTTCCAAGTCAGAAGGCGGTGGGTTCAAGCCCCACTAGAGCGTAACGCCCACGCTGGCACTCTGTTAACAGTACTGAGGGACTGCTGCATTGTCAGAGCTGCTGCTTTATCTGGATGGTTGGCCAAAGCAACTACTTTGAAGAGAAGCCTGGAAGTTGATCCCAGGTGATCTGATCAATATTTAACTCTAATGCAACAAAAAAAAACAGATCAACTGGTCTTTAACAAATTGCTGCTTGGCAACACCGTAACCAATTAGAATCCACATGCTAACCAAAATCGATATAAACAAAATTCCTTTTTGGGAAAAGGGTGAATCGGAGAAATAAAAATTGTACATGAAAAATAAACAGGGACAATTAAAGATTATTAAGATGTGCGTATGTATTAGCTCTAGGATTATCAGTTACCCAAATAATATTTGGTGCGGTCAAAGGAACCATAACTGATTTAATGAGCCATTCACACTTCCACTGTACAGACCATGTTGCTTAATCTATGAGACAATATCTCTGAAGTCTTTAACCGGAGACACAGTATCCCAACAGTACCTGGTGAGGAAGGCGAAGATTAGGCCCTCGTTGGAAGCTGCCGGCTGGTTGCGAGAGCTGAGGTAGAAGTAGATTTCGGCAACAAACAGAACCAGCCAGAACGTGGTGAAGAGCACTGGCACTGCAACCTGGTTCCACAGCCTCACCCCCAAGCCCAGGACTCCGTACAGCTCACTCTCCTGCACACACAAAGCACAACCACCAATGAGGAGTCAACAACACAGACCACCACCGCTTCAGAACAACTGTCCGCAGGAGCGTTACTCATGACCAAGTGCGCCCTTCATCTCTAGTCCTTTGTCACACAACTAGCCAGAAATCTCACGCCGCGCCCCCCCCCCCCCCCCCCCCCCCGCCCGCCGCCGCCTCCCCAACATACGTCCAGACCGCCACCTCCTTTACTGAACGGTAACCAGGAAAGTGTGTTCAGAGGTGAGCAGGCAAGATGGATACAGAACTGGCTCGGTCACAGAAGACAGGAGGGTAGCAGTGGAAGGGTGCTTATCCGAATGGAGGGCTGTGACTAGTAGTGTTCCTCAGTGATCAGCGCTGGGACCCTTGCTGTTTGTGATACATAAATATTAGAGAGAGTTAGAGAGAGAGAGAGAGAGAGAGAGAGAGAGAGAGAGAAATGTGATTTGGAGGAAAATGCAACTGGTTTGATCACTAAGTTTGCGGACAACACAAAGATTGGTAGAATTGTAGATAGCAATGAGGACCGTCAGAGGATACTACAGGATAAAGATCAGTTGGAGATTTGGGTGGAGAGATGGCAGATGGCTAATCCAGATAAATGTGAGGTAATGCATTTTCGAAGGTCTAACACAAATGGGAAATATACAGTAAATGGCAGAACCCTTAAGAGTATTGATAGGCAGAGAGATCTGGGTGGCAGCACGGTAACACAGTGGTTAGCACTGTTGCTTCACAGCTCCAGGGTCCCAGGTTCGATTCCCAGCTTGGGTCACTGTCTTGTGTGGAGTCTGCATGTTCTCCCTGTGTACCCGAACAGACGCCGGAATGTGGCGACGAGGGGACTTTTCACAGTAACTTCATTGCAGTGTTAATATAAGCCTATTTGTGACAATAAAAGATTACAATAAAAAAAGATTACAATGTTGGATGTCACCTTACTGCTGCCTCACATCTGGGCATCAGTTTGTAGCAACGCTCCCATAAACTGTGTGGCAATCTGGAATGCGCTACGCGGGCAACAAACAGCGGCCTCGTCAAAAATCTTAAATGGATCGCAGAGTGCACCTAAAGGCCCGCGCACAGCGGAGGGAACATTGGTCGGTGGCACTATATTCTCCCCATCAGGAGGTGGTGGGGGTGAAGCCCCTGCTCCTCTCCAGAGGCTAGAGTGTGTAATGCAGACTGACACACTGGGCTGGCACTGAGTGTGCTTCAGAGGAACAGTGTTCAGAGGAGGCATTAAACCAATGCGCTAACATCGCTGACAACTGACCGTCCACTCCACCAACTAGTTTGCGTCCTTTGGAAGTCCTGCACCATCAAACACTAGTGTTTTGTGCTTAACCAAAGGAGATTACAATGGGATGAGAGAAGAGCTAGCTAAGGTAGACTGGGAGCAAAGACTTTATGACAAAACAGTTGAGGAACAGCGGAGAACCTTCCAAGCGATTTTTCACAGTGCTCAGCAAAGGTTTATACCAACAAAAAGGACGGTAGAAAGAGGGAAAATCAACTGTGGATATCTAAGGAAATAAGGGAGAGTATCAAATTGAAGGAAAAAGCATACAAAGGGAGACTAGAGGACTGGGAAATCTTTAGGGGGCAACAGAAAGCTACTAAAAAAGCTATAAAGAGTAAGATAGATTATGAGAGTAAACTTGCTCAGAATATAAAAACAGATAGTAAAAATTTGTACAAATATATAAAAAAGTTCTACAAATATATAAAACAAAAAAGAGTGGCTAAGGTAAATATTGGTCCTTTAGAGGATGAGAAGGGAGTTTTAATAATGGGAGATCAGGAAATGGCTGAGGAACTGAACAGGTTTTTTGGGTCGGTCTTCACAGCGGAAGACACAAATAACATGCCAGTGACTGATAGAAATGAGGCTATGACAGGTGAGGACCTTGAGATGATTGTTATCACTAAGGAGGTATTGATGGGCAAGCTAATGGGGCTAAAGGTAGACAAGTCTCCTGGCCCTGATGGAATGCATCCCAGAGTGCTAAAAGAGATGGCGAGGGAAATTGCAAATTGTCCCATTGGGCAGACGCAGCATGGGTTCATAAAGGGCGTCGTGCTTAACTAATTTAGAGGAATTTTTTGAGGACATTACCAGAGCGGTAGATAACAGGAAGCCAATGGATGTGGTATATTTGGTTTCCAGAAAGCCTTTGACAAGGTGCCACACAAAAGGTTGCTGCAGAAGATAAAGATGCATGGCATTAAGGGTAATGTAGTAGCATGGATAGAGGATTGGTTAATTAATAGAAAGCAAAGAGTGGGGATTAATGGGTGCTTCTCTGGTTGGCAAACAGTAGCTATGGTGTCCCTCAGGGATCAGTGTTGGGCCCACAATTGCTCACAATTTACACAGATGATTTGGAGTTGGGGACCAAGGGTAATGTGTCCAAGTTTGCAGACGACACTAAGACGAGTGGTAAAGCAAAAAGTGCAGAGGATACCGGAAGTCTGCAGAGGGATTTGGATAGGTTAAGTGAATGGGCTAGGGTCTGGAAGATGGAATACAATGTTGACAAATGTGAGGTTATCCATTTTGGTAGGAATAACAACAAAAGGGATTATTATTTAAATGATAAAATATTAAAACATGCTGCTGTGCAGAGAGACCTGGGTGTGCTCGTGCATGAGTCGCAAAAAGTTGGTTTACAGGTGCAACAGGTGATTAAGAAAGCAAATGGAATTTTGTCCTTCATTGCTAGAGGGATGGAGTTTAAGTCTAGGGAGGTTATGCTGCAATTGTACAAGCTGTTAGTGAGGCCACACCTGGAGTATTGTGTTCAGTTTTGGTCTCCTTACCTGAGAAAGGACGTACTGGCGCTGGAGGGTGTGCAGAGGAGATTCACTCGGTTAATCCCAGAGTTGATGGGGTTGGATTATGAGGAGAGGTTGAGTAGACTGGGACTGTACTCGTTGGAATTTAGAAGGATGAGGGGGGATCTTATAGAAACATATAAAATTATGAAGGGAATAGATAGGATATATGCGGGCAGGTTGTTTCCACTGATGGGCAAAAGCAGGACTAGGGGCATAGCCTCAAAATAAGGGGAAGTAGATTTAGGACTGAGTTTAGGAGGAACTTCTTCACCCAAAGGGTTGTGAATCTGTATAATTCCTTGCCCAGTGAAGCAGTTGAGGCTCCTTCATTAAATGTTTTTAAGATAAAGGTAGATAGTTTTTTGAAGAATAAAGGGATTAAGGGTTATGGTGTTCGGGCCGGAAAGGAGCCGAGTCCGCAAAAGATCAGCCATGATCTCATTGAATGGAGGAGCAGGCTCGAGGGGCCAGATGGCCTACTCCTGCTCCTAGTTCTTATGTTCTTATGTTCGCCTCACAGGTCACAATGCTTCCCAAAGCGTGGCTCATCCACAAACTTTGAAATTGTGTCACGTATGTCAGAATCTTGGTCGTTAATATATATCAGGAAAATCGAGGATCCCAACATTGACCTTTGCAGAACTCCACTAATACACACACATACATGCACATGAGGAGGAATATGTCATTCAGTCCCTCGGGGATTGCTCCGTCATTCAGTGAGATCATGGCTGATTTGATTGTGGCCTCAACTTCACCTGCCCCAGATATGAATCTTCGTTCCCTGACTGGGAATCGAACCCGGACCACGGTGGTGAAAGCGTCAAATTACCGGCGTCAGACCGGGGAGGTTTCCTGCACTACACACCTTCCTCCAGTATGGAAAACCTCCATTACCCACTACACTCTATTTTCCACCATTCAGCCAATTTTGTTTGCATGTTTGTACTTCCCTCTTTATTCCATGAACTGAAACCTTTCTCAAAGGTCTGTTGTGTGGAAATGTCTTATGGAAGTCCACGTTCAACACATCAACAAACAGCATTGCCCTCACCTCTTTGAAAACTCCAGCAGATTGGTTAGACAATGGGTGGTCCCACTGCCTTCAACGGGTTTTCCCATCGTGCACCCCCTCGCCCCGGGGAACCTACGGCGGGGGTTTCCCCGTCGGGAACGGCCAGAAAACCTTGGTCATGGTTTTCCCCATACCTAGATTTGTCGATGCTTCTTGGCATCAAAACTGAATGGCCAAGCTCTAAGGTTATGCCATCTCACTGTGGAGTCCGCCCCGCCACCAAAGTAATCCATTAACTGATTCAAGCAACCCCAAGGTTTGGAGCAATCCTACCTGCACAATCTCTCGGTAGGCCGATCTGGCCAGGTTGTAAGGTACAAACATGTTGCACAGCAGGAAGTAGAACACCTCGAGGCTGGTGAAGGCGATGGTGATCTTGTTGAGGACCAGCAGCACGGTGAGGGGGACCAGGCAGAGCCTGGCCAACAAGGGGAGCAGGTGGGCCGAGAACAACCAGAACGGTTTGGGTTTCATGAAGAAAGAACAGAGGGAGGAGACCAGGAGCTGACCTGCAGGTACATAAAAAATGTTCAGTCAGAGGAGGGTCTCACAGCCAGCGCCTTCAAAACTCCTTCCTCACAAACTGCTTCTTCACAACTCACAAAATCCCTCTGCAGCCTCGCCCCATCTAAATATTTAACCTCCTCCAGGCCCTCTGACCTTTCCCACATCACCCACTCAGTTATTCTACCACTGGCATCCGGGCCTTCGCTTTCCGAGGCTCTAAGCTCAGGAATTCTCGGTCTAAACCTCTCTGTCCCACTCTCCTCCGTCAAGACACTCCTTAAAATCTACCTCTCTGACCGAATCTCCACTCACGTGCCTCAATGTCAAGTTTTGTTCTTGTCAAGAGCTTTAGGACACTGAAGGCACCACATTAATGCAAGTTGTTCTAGTTTTCTTTTTAAATCACCTTCTGCCTCAATTCCGACTTTAAGGGAAAGAGGGATTTAAACTGCACCAAGGGAAGAAAAAAAACTTGTGTGATCGTTCAGTATCGCTTAGGTGACTCGCGCTGCAAATGCTGAACCAAAGCTCAAGATTAACGTCACAGGAAGCGACCAGGACTTTTATTGTCTCGAGCAGTGAAGCGGGGATGATTTTGAGTATGGCTGGTCACGAGGATGGAGATGGGACAGATGTCTAACAAGCTGTTAAAATCAAAACTCCTCAGCAAAGTTTCACTGCAAATTTGGGTTTGGTCACATTCAGGATTGGGAACATTCCTGTCAGGTGCTCAGATACTCGGTTAGAAATGTTACTTTTTTTTAAAAAAGCTTTTCTGTGCGAGGTAAACATGTAACGCTGTCGCATTAAGCCACAATGAACCCCACTGAGTGCTGTAATCTAGTAATAACCACGAGGCTTACTTAAGCACAGGTCCAATTGCACTCCTAACAGGCCTGGTTGGCAGCTTAAACCACAAACCATGAAGTCCCTTGGAGCATTAGCCATCTGTCAGGCAGAGAGAGGAGGGGTCTGCAGGGGTTAATATTTTCAAGGCACAACCTACTGGTGAACTGGCTCACTGTTCATCTGGGGGTTGGTTACCTCACAACAAGCCGAGAGAGATCTGGCTTTGGGGGCCTCTGAAAATTGGCAGTGGGATCTCAAAAAGGAACAGGCTATCTGAAGTCCCCACCTCCCTCCCAACAGCTGTCTGAGCTTTTACCTGATTCCAGTGCGCTGGAAAGCAACGTTGGAAGATTTCTACACTAATGATCTCCATTTATATAGTCCCTTCAATGGAGTAAAACATCACAAAGCATTTGACGGGACCATTATCAGACAGAAATTTGTCAATGAACCACAAGAGGAGAAACTAAATATTGCAGGAAAGAGACATGTTGTCGAAGTTTTGCACCGACAGGTAACGGACAGTTAACTGGTGCAGTCTCCATGGCAACACCTCTACCAATCAGAGCCCACTTGCCAAAGAATCAGCATTCTCTTCTCATGAAGTGCAAATTGTTGTCCCCTCATGAGTTCTGACCTGATGAGTGCAAGAAGAAAAGCTTCGACAACATTTGTCCTTTTTCAGCAAAGCCCAAGTTCTGGACGACCAAAAGGAGGTATTAGGGCAGGAGATCAATTGCTTGGTCCATGAGCCAGGTTTTAAGGCAAGTCTTGAAGGAGGAGAAGTCGAGAGGTTTAGGGAGGGAATTCTAGGACATGGGGTCCAAGGAACTGAAGGCCTCGCCACCAAAAATGAAACAATTAAAATCAGGGTCGTCTACGAGGCCAGAACTGAAGGAGTGTGGAGATTTTGGAAGGATTCCAAGGCCAGGTTCTGTTTACTGGCATTAAAACCGCCCGCTAGATTAATGAAAAACAACATTTGGAAAAGAGTGACAAATATCAAACCAAATCACTTTGAAGAGACACAAAAAAAAAAAAAAAAAATCGGACATTGTGAATATCCCGAGGATCAACACTGGAAACCTGTCTGTCACAACCTACAGCATGGGGAGTGGGCCTAATTGGAAAGTTCTTGGAAAGAGCCAGCCCAGGCACTATGGGCCAAATGGCCTCTTTCTGTGCTGGATAATTTTCAGTCACCTTTGCAGAACCATAATTCTGATACACCAATGATAGACAGCCTCCCAGTTTAGCAAGGGCACAGTAACTCTTTCCCTACCTGTTAGTGCTCCGAGGAAGCGCTGCATTGCCATGAGGTCCAGATACACAACACCATCATAACCAGATTCAAGTTCTCCAAGGACATAGCTCCTGTCAAGAGAACAAAGCACCAGAGGATTCGTCAACCGCTTCAACCCAGGAATCCACAAGACATCCCACTATAATTTATATACTGTTCAACTCTGGTCGCCACACTACCAGAAGGATGTGGAGGGTTTAGAAAGGGTGCAGAAGAGATTGACCAGTATGTTGCCTGGTGTGGAGGGCATTAGCTGTGAGGAGCGGTTGAATAAACTCGGTTTATTCTCACTGGAACGACAGAGGTTGAGGGGCGACCTGATAGAGGTCTACAAAATTATGAGGGGCATAGACAGAGTGGATAATCAGAGACTTTTCCCCAGGGTAGAGGGGTCAATTACTAGGGGGCATAGGTTTAAGGTGCGAGGGGCAAGGTTCAGAGGAGATGTACGAGGCATGTTTTTTTTTCACAGAGGGTAGTGGGTGCCTGGAACTCGCTACCGGAGGAGGTGGTGGAAGCAGGGACGATAGTGACATTTAAGGGGCATCTTGACAAATACATGAATAGGATGGAAATAGAGGAATACGGAGCCAGGAAGTGTCGAAGATTTTAGTTTACACGGGCAGCATGGTCGGCACGGGCTTGGAGGGCCGAAGGGCCTGTTCCTGTGCTGTACTTTTTTTTGTTCTTTGTACTTGCCTGAATGAGTGCGGCTACGAAAACGCTCAGAAACCCCACACGATTCAGGTTTGGCTTGGAGAAATTAGGACTGTATTTCTTGGAGAAAGGAAGGCGGTGAGGAGGTTTGATAGAGGCGTTCAAAATCATGAGGATCCAGACAGAGTCGACAGGGAGAAACTGCTCCCACTCACGAAAGGATTGAGGACGAGCAGGCACAGATTTAAAATAATTGGTAAAAGGAGTGGTTCTGGTATAGAAGTGCTGCCTGGGAGTGTGGTGGAGGCAGGTTCGATCAAAGCATTCAAAAGGGAATCAAATGGTTTTCTGAAAACGAAGAATGTGCAGGGTTGCGGGGAGAAGGCGGGAGAATGGCATCAAGGAACTACCCATTCAGAAAGCTGGTGCAGACGCGATGGGCCAAATGGCCTCCTCCCGTGCTGTCAATTGAGATTCATTCGGGAGAGCAGAAAGCAGTCCACTTGGTTGGCACCCCATCCATCACCTTAAACATATACTCCCTTCACCACTGACACAGTGGCAGCAGTGTGTAACATCTGCAATGTGCGCTGCAGCAACTCACCAAGGCTCCTTCCACAGCCTTAAACCCACAACCGTCACCATGCAAAAGGAGAAGGGCAGCAGACATATGTTGAACACCACCGGCTGGAAGCTCCCTTCCAAACCGCTCACCATCCTGACTGGGAAATATATCGGCTGTTCCTTCACTGTCGCTGGGTCAAAATTCCTGATACTCCCTCCCTAACAACACTGTGGGTGTACCTACACCTCACTGACTGCAGCGGTTAAGGAAGGCAGCTCACCACCACCACCTTCCCAAGGGAAGCTAGTTGATGGGGCAATAAACGATGGTGCAGCCAACAATGCCCCTACATCCCAAGACCAAATGAAACAAAATCAGTCTGATTCCCAAAATACTACTTTTGCAAGTTGCTTTGTGCCAAACTTCCAAGTAATTTATTGCAACGAATACAAAACAAAGAGGCCATTAGGTCCAACTGGTCTATGTTGTGTTTTAATGTTCATGCACCCTTTCTCTTAGCGTGCAACTTACTCATGCATGTACCCAGCTTCCCCTTAAACGTGTCTATACTATTCATCTCAAACACTCTGTTGGTGGTGAACACATTATAAAGTGTATAAAATGATTTGTGGATAGATGAGCTGTAACCAGTGCCTGATTCTATGGGAGGGAGCTGTTATGAAGCACGGACCAAGGGCGGCAAAGTGGCACAGTGGTTAGCACTGCTACCTCACGGCAGCAAGGACCCGGGTTCGATCCTGGCCCCGGGTCACTGTCTGTGTGGAGTTTGCACATTCTCCCCGTGTCTACATGGGTCTCATCCCCCTACAACCCAAAGTGTGCATGGTAGGTGGGTACTCTAAAATTATTTTGAAAAGCACAGACCAGACTTTCTTCATTCTTTCACAGGATGTGTACATCGCTGGCTCGGCCAGCATTTACTCCTCATTCAGGGTTTTGACCCAGCGACAGTGAAGGAATGCAGAAGTCAAGATGATGTGCGTCTTGCCGGTGGTGATGTTCCCATGCGCCTGCTGCCCTCGCCCTTCTAGGTGGCAGAGGTTGCAGTTTTGGAAGTTCATGTCGAAGGAGCCTTGGTGGGTTGCTGCAGTGCATCTTGTAGATGGCGCACACGGCGGTCACTATATGTCGGTGGTGGAGGAAGTGGACGTTTAGTGTGGCAGATGTGGTGCTGATCAAGGTGGATAAATGGGCTGCCTCGGTGCTAGATATTATATAATTTTGATGGTGGAAGGCACTACCTTGATCTCCCCACCTCCCCATTTTTGGGGTTTGATTTGAGAAGTGAATCTGCAAAAACAAACCATAAAGTCCGCCTTTAAATGCTCTCAAAACCATGACAAAAGTATGAGCAAATTGTGCCAATGCCAAACGCTCACCGTAAAAAACTGCCCTTGGGCTCAACTCTCTGGATGGTGATTCCACCTTTTAACCCCACCCCCCAGGCACCAGAATTCCCCCTGCCTCCCACCAGCTGAGATTAAGCGTGAGATTAAGCACCGTGTTCCTCCACTGAAACAAGAGGCGAGGAGTTGGAATGCCTGGTCAACAAGGCCCATTCGCTTGGCTTTTACCAAACTCATGCGACACTCACCTGCAGGTTTGGTGTCCCACGTAGAGCAGCGAGGCAGTGAGCGAATACAGGTACAGCTTCACCAAATGCTGAAGGGGCAGCACCAGCACCAAGAGGCCCAGAAGGTGACCTGCAAACCAGAAGTGCGGCAACGCTCAGCAAAAATGGAGGAATTGATTTGCGGTCTTCAATTTAAAAATACATGAAGAGTGTAAAAAAAAAAATCTCAGTTTGACGGCCCAGTTGCTCGAGTCACTGCTCACTCGGATAATGAGGAACAAAGTTAAGAGTCTCTGCAGTTGCTCGTAATTTCAGCATGGGGAGGTGGCAGCCACCCCACCCATTTTGCTTCTGCCTGCTCTCTAACAGAGCAATCCAAAACTTGTCCCACTGCCCGAGCACTCCCCCTGGCCCGGTATCTCAAATAATTACCTGATTTTCCCTCGGTGCCTTAGCAACACCCCGCAGCCAATCAGTCCTCATTGTAATGACTGCTCCCAGCCCTCACTCCTTCTTTTAAAAGAAGGCCCATCACCGCCTGCTCCGCAGCCATTCTCCCCATCAAAACCCTTCAGTTCCCCAAATCTCCGAATTTTGACTTGCCTCCCAGTCTGTCATGGTGAATATTTATCCCTGAACCAACTTCACTAAAACAGAGTCTCTGGCCTTTATCGCATGGCTGTTTGTCAGAGTTTGCTGCTTGCAAATTGGTTTCTGCATCTCCTGCAACAGTGGTCCAGGTGAAAACATACAGAGCTGACTGTGAAGCCAGAGAAATACAAATCTGTATTTCTCCCAATGTGAACAGTCTGCTTCAAAATGTGTTCAACTATAAGTAGTAAATCGCAACTTGTATGTATTATTGAAATTCAGAGTACAGGGAGTGGTCATTCGGCCCATCTCTTTCGGAGATCTATCCAATTAGTCTCACTCTCCTGCTCTTTCCCCATGGCACTACAAAACTTCCATGGGCAAGTATTTACACACGATATTCTGACCTCATAGCCATACCATCATAAGACCAGCTATTTGCCCGCCAATACCATCATCCAACTTCACCCGTTTCAACTTATCTGCTAAGGAAACCGTCATTTAATTCCCTTTTCTTCCATGTACTGAATGATCTGTTGAGCTGCTTGCAGAAAAATACTTTTCACTGTACCTCGGTACAAGTGACAATAAACAAATCCAATCCATCCAATCCAATCCAATTTATGCCTTCGCTACCTCAAGGTTCAACTATTGCAACGTATCCCTGTCTGGGTCTCCCATATTCTCACAGTAACTTCATTGCAGTGTTACTGTAAGCCTACTTGTGACACTAATAAAGATTAAGAAGGCATATGGTGTGCTAGCCTTTATCAGTAGGGGGATTGAGTTTCGGAGCCACGAGGTTATGCTGCAGCTGTACAAAACTCTGGTGCGGCCGCACCTGGAGTACTGCGTGCAGTTCTGGTCACCACATTATAGGAAGGATGTGGAAACTTTGGAACGGGTTCAGAGGAGATTTACTAGGATGTTGCCTGGTATGGAGGGAAGGTCTTACGAGGAAAGGTTCAGGGACTCGAGGTTGTTTTCGTTAGAGAGAAGGCTGAGAGGTGACTTAATAAAGACATATAAGATAGTCAGAGGGTTAGATCGGCTGGACAGTGCAACTCACTCTTTTTCCTCGGATGGTGATGACCAACACGAGGGGACATAGCTTTAAATTGAGGGGTAGTAGATATAGGACAGATGTCAGAGGCAGTTTCTTTACTCAGAGAGTAGTAGGGGTGTGGAACGCCCTGCCTGCAACAGTAGTAGACTCGCCAACTTTAAGGGCATTTAAGTGGTCACTGGATAGACATATGGATGAAAATGGAATAATGTAGGTCAGATAGGCTTCAGAAGTTTTCACAGGTCGGCGCAACATCGAGGGCCGAAGGGCCTGTACTGCGCTGTAATGTTCGATGTAATGTTCTATGTTCTATATTCTTCTACCTTTGTGTTATCTAAACCTTTGCCGCCTGCATCTTAACTTGCAGCAAATCCCCTCCCCCTATCTGACCCACACTGACTCTCGGTCAAGCAACTTGTGATTTTAAAATTCCCATCCTTGTTTTCAAAGCTCTCCATGGCCTCACCTCCTCCCCATCTCTGCAATCTACTCCAGCCCCTGGACCCAAATCCTCTAATCCTGGCCTCTTGCTCCACTGTTGTTGGCCATGGTTCAGTTGTGTAGTTTCCAAGCTCTGGGTTTCCCTCCCGACACCTGTCCGTCTCAACCTCGCTTCCCTCTCTTAAGGTGAGGTGACTAGGAGGCGCTGGCCAACGGCCATCAAGGGGTGACTCTCGACTGCTAGACAGGGGCTGGTTTAGCACAGGGCCAAATTGCTGGCTTTTAAAGCAGACCAAGGCAGGCCAGCAGCACAGTTCAATTCCTGTACCGGCCTCCCCAAACAGGCGCCGGAATGTGGCGACTAGGGGCTTATCACAGTAACTTCATTTGAAGCCTACTTGTGACAAGCGATTTTCATTTCATTAAGACACACCTTAAAACCCACCTGATCATCTGCATGAATACCGTATGTGATTCAGTGTCATATTTTGTTTTATAATGCTCCTGTGCGGCACCTAGGGGCACTTCATTATTTTAAAAGTGCTAATAAATGCAAAATGTTGTTGTTTTACTTAACTGACATCTTTTTTAAAGATGCCGCTGGATCTATTAACTTTTTTTTTTGGGTAGTGCGTTTAGATCATAACTCATTGCATATTTAAAAAATAGTCTCCTCTAGCTACAGTTCCAAACCTGTGCCCTCAGGTTACCAACCTTTCTGACACTGAGGGAGAATTCAGAATGCCCAATTCCCCTAACAAGCACGTCTTTAAGGACATGTGGGAAGAAACCGGAGTACCCGGAGGAAATCCACGCAGACACGGGGAGAATGTGCAGACTCCGCACAGACAGTGACCCAAGTCGGGAATCGAACTGGGACTCTGCCGCAGTGAAGCAACAGTGCTAACCACTGTGCTACCATGCCGCCCACCATTCCATATGATAGCAAAGTTCCACATTCTCATCAATCTCTTGGGTTGAAGCTGTTCCTTCTCAACTCCCTAATCAGTGATTCGCGACTATCTTATAACTATACCGCCTGGTTCTATTCCACATCAACCAGCATCGGAATTTGAACGATCCTCTTAGTTCAACCTTTGCTTTCTCAGAGAAGAGAGCCCCTGTTCAGTCTGTCATTCAGGAGAGCATCATTTGCACTTCCTCCACCGCTTTCCATATCCTTTCTGAAATATGGAGACTGGAAGTTTTTTTTTTCTAATTCTTTCATGGGATGTGGGCATCACTGGAAATGTTGCCCATCCTTAATTGCCCTTGAACTGAGTGGCAGTGAATAGTCAACCACATTGCTGTGGGTCTAGAGTCACATGTAGGCCGGGCAAAGTAAGGATGACAGATTTCCTTCCCTCAAGGACTTTAGTGACAATGGTCTCACAGGCTTTTGATTCCAGATTCTGTGGTGGGATTAGAGCCTGGGTCACGGGTCCAGCGACAAAATCTCTATGCCAGTGCCTTACTTTGTGGTCCAACCAAGAAAGTATAGCACTAACGTCTGTCACTGACGCTTTATGCTTTCAGACACTGACAAAGGTCCGTGATGAAGGAAGGACAACTTGCGGCGGCGGGGGGGGGTGTGCTCTCCCACTGGTCAGCAAGATCACTGCTCAGGCTTGAAGCAAGTTCCAAGCTCAGTCCACTTGCAATGGTCATCCCACCATTCGCGTGTGGAACTGGTGCCATCCCAAAGCACTTGGTAGCCAATAAAGACCCTTATCAAAGTGTGGCCTCCATTGCAATACAGGAGACGCAGCAGCTAGTTTGTGCACAGCAAGATCCCACATAGAGCCTTGAGGCAATGGGTGGATATCCTGGTTCTCAACAATGTTGCTTAAGGGACAAACATTGGCCTGGACACCGAGGAGAAACAGGCCCTGTCCTTCTTCCAAATAGCTTCCGGGGCCAGCCAGGCTCTCGGCCTATCTCACCTGAAAAACAGTCCCTCTGACTGAACAGCACTCCCTCAGCACTGGTTCTGTGCCTAGAATTTAGTGACTCAAGAGGCAAGAGGGTATTACCCACGGAGACAGAAACAGGCACGCGAGCTTTGTGCGGAATTGCTTCAACTTCCAAGCTTTGAAACATTTCTTTTTGCAATCAACTCACGATTTCACTTAAATCAGTTTGCAAGCAAATGTAAATGTCCCCGTGTGAATTTTTGTTTTAATTTCACGCATGGGGAGATGGAGTGGGGCAGAATCAACATGTTGAGCTCATTTGAAATGAAAATGAAATGAAAATCGCTTATCGTCACGAGTAGGCTTCAATGAAGTTACTGTGAAAAGCCCCTAGTCGCCACATTCCGGGGCCTGTCCGGGGAGGCTGGTACGGGAATCGAACCGTGCTGCTGGCCTGCTTGGTCTGCTTTAAAAGCCAGCAATTTAGCCTTGTGAGCTAAACCAGCCCCTTGTGTGACGGGAGCAGTGTCCCGGTGACCTGTCTTGACCAAAACCCGCGTTCAAATCCCGCTCTTTGTAGTTTGAAGCTTTGAATTTTGTTTCGAAAACCCCTGCAGTGAAAAGCTGGCCTCGCTAAACGTGACCATGAAAGCCGTGCGATCGCCCTGAAACCACTGTCCTGAGCCTACCTGCGGCTCCAGTCCCAAACTCAACATGGCCGACCCTCAGCTCTCCCTCGAGGGTGCCCAACGAGGCACTTTGTTGTTTCAAAGCTGCCCCGCACCATCTCTACCACTGCGGCCAACAAATGCCAGCCTTGACAGCAATGCCCATGCCAAGGATGGGGAACACTTCAAAGCTACAGCAACTGACAATCATTTCCTCATTCTGGGACCTGGACTGGGCGGTTTGTCTTAGAAGGGAAGGTTGGGCGGGCTATCTCGGCTTGTATCCGCCGTGACAGGCAACCTGATTGAAATATACAAGATCCCGAGGGGACTTGGGGAGGATGTAGTGAGGATGCTTCATAAAACTATAAGAAATAGGAACAAGAGGATGCCATTCAGCCCTTTGAGCCTGCTCCACCATTTAATAAGATCACGGCTGATCTAACACGCACTAAATCCACTTTCCTACCTTATCTCCATAATTCTTTATTAAAACCTATCGATCTCAGCCTTGAAAATGTTCAAGGACTTGGCCCCCACAGCTTTCTGGGGGAAAAAAACATTCACCACTCTGAGAGAAATTGGCTCTCAAATCCATCTTAAACCCATCCTAACCCCTTATTCTGCAACTATGTCCTCTGGTATTACCCTCTCTCACGAGTGGAAACATCCTCCTAATATTTACCCTGTCTAGCCCCCTTATCATATCACCTCTCAGTCTTCTGAACGCCAAGGAGTACGGACTCAACACGTTTAATCTTTCTTGTGGCAGTCCCTCCAAACTCAGGATCATCCGAGTAAACCTCGTCTGTACTGCCTCCGGCGATAATATATATTTCCTTCAATAAAACTGTACACAGTATGCTAAGTGTGACGTCACTAGTACCTTGTACCAGTTTTCTTCAAAGTCGGGGGCGCAATCCGCCGGTGGCTCGCGGGCGGGTGTCGGGAGGGTCGTGGAGCCGTTGTCCGCGGCGCTCCCGATCACGCAAATCTCCGCGCAGCAGCCAGCTTTTTTCGGGGGGGGGTTTATTCTTTTTTTCATTTATTTTACTCATTTTATTTTTACTTTTTTTACAAGTGCGGGGCGGGGGTTTATTTGATAAAATTTTACAGGAAAAAAATTCAGAACTTTGGACAGATGGAGACTCCATACTTTCCGACACAGGAAGGCTTCACCTTCATCCAACAGGTTCCATTGGAGGAGCGTGTACGAGGGCCAAAGGGACCCAAAACCATTTACTCCATTTTTGACAGCAGCAAACAAGGTAAGAGAAAATGGTGGGTCGCTCAGGTCGGCCAGCGTGAATCGCAAAGGTCGGCTGGGTTGGGTCGCGAAGGTTGGCCGGTTGGTAAAAATGGGTCCCCGGAAAAAAAGTTTGAAGAACACTGCCTTGTACAGTTGCAGCAACACCTCTTTACTTTCATACGCCAACTCCCTTGAAATAAAAGCCAGTATTATTTTTGTCTTCACTATTACATTCTGCACCTGAGTGCTAGCTTTGTGTTTCATGAACAATGAATGAAATGAAAATCGCTTATTGTCACGAGTAGGCTTCAAATGAAGTTACTGTGAAAAGCCCCTAGTCGCCACATTCCGGCGCCTGTTCAGGGAGGCTGGTACGGGAATTGAACCGTGCTGCTGGCCCGCCTTGGTCTGCTTTCAAAGCCAGCGATTTAGCCCTGTGCTAAACAAGGACCTGCCCCAGACTCCCAAGTCCCTTTGTTCTACAGCTTTCAGTCATCTCCATTTAAATAATAATCCGCCTTCTCATTCTTTCTTCCAAATGAACAAGCTCACATTTTGCCACGTTGAATTCCAGTTGCCAATCTTCTGCCCACTCGCTTAACCTGTCAACAACTCTCTGTAAACTATTTATATCTTCCTTACAACCTGCCTTCTCTCCCACCTTTGTCTCATCTGTAAATTTGGCCACAGTGCACTCTGCTCCTTCCTCCAAAGCATTAATATATATTGTGAAGAGCTGCAGTCCCAGCACTGATCCCTGTGGCACTCCCATGCTTACTGCCCTCCAAGGTGACACCAAGATTGATAAGGTGGTTAACAGTGAAGAGGGTTATAGGTTACAGGGAGATATAGATGGGTTGGTCAGATGGGCAAATGGTATTTGCCCCTGGTCAGTGTGAGGTGATGCACTTTGGAAAAGGAAACAGGACAAGGGGGTATGTAATGAATGGTGGGAGACGAGGAAACTCAGAGGAACAGATGGATCTTGGGGTACTTTTTCACAAATCCCTGAAGGCGGCAGAGCAGGTGAATAGGGTAGTTAGGAAGGCAACTTTATCAGTCATGGCATAGAATACAAGAGCAAGGAGGTTATAATGGAGCTGGACAGAATGTTGGTTAGGCCACAGCTGGAGTACTGGGTGCAGTTCTGATCACCTCACTATAGGAAGGAAGTGATCGCACTGGAGTGGGTACAGAGGAGATTCAGAAGGGTGTTGCCTGAGATGAAGCATCTGAGCTGCATGGAGAGATTAGATAAGCTTTCAAATCTTTTTTTTATAAATTTAGAGTACCCAATTATTATTTTCCCCAATTAAGGGGAATTTAGCATGGCCAATCCACCTAACCTGTACATGTGTGGGTTGTGGGCGTGAAACCCACACAGACACAGGGAGAATGTGCCATCTCCACACAAGACAGTTGCCCAGGGCTGGGATTGAACCTGCGTCCTCAGTGCCACAGGCAGCAGTGCTAACCACTGCACCACCCTAAGCTTTTTAATCTTTATTACAAATAGGCTTACATTAACACTGCAATGAGGTTACTGTGAAAATCCCCTAGTCGCCATATTCAGGAACCTGTTCGAGTACACTGAGGGAGAATTCAGAATGTCCAATTTCCCTACCAAGCACGTCTTTCGGGACATGTGGGAGGAAACCGGAGCACCCGGAGGAAACCCACACAGACACGGGGAGAATGTGCAGACTCCGCACAGACAGTGACCCAAGCTGGGGATCAAACCCAGGTCCCTGGCGCTGTGAAGCAACAGTGCTAACCACTGGGCTAATCAGCTGTTCCCCTTGGTTGAGGGGACAACTCACAAGGAGGCATAGTGTTAGGATGAGGGGCAGGAGATTGAGGGGATTTGAGGATAAAATAATTTCACTCAGAGGGTGGTGAGAATCTGGAATGGGGAGATAGTGGAGGCTGGAAACCTCACAACCATTAAAAAAAAACACTTGGTTGAGCACTTGAAGCAACATCACATTCAAGGATGTGGGCAAGTGCTGGTAAGTGGATTAGTGTCATATTAGGGGTAGGTGATGTAGGTGCAGACCTGGTGTACCTTTTCTGCGCTGTACGACTATGTACAACCTGAGAAAGGCCTTATCGCTACTCGCTGCTCCCCGTTAGTTCGCCAATCCTCTTTCCATACCAGCATATTACCTTCAACACTGTGAACTCCTATTTTGCATAGTGGTATTTTGTGTGGCACCTGATCAAATGCTTTTTGAAAATCAAAATATGCAACATCAATTGGTTTTCATTTTATCGACTCTGGCTGATACATCCTCAAAGATCTTGAGGAAATTTGTCACGGCATACCCCTTCAACGAAACCATGCTGACTATGCTTGATCCGATTATGACTTTCCAAATGCACTGCTATCCTCTCTGTAATAATATTTTTCCAATATCCGTAGTTAGACTAACTGGCCTGTAGGTTTCCTCCTTCTCTTTTTGAACAAAGGTACCACACTGGCAGTTTTCCAATCCTTTGGCACAGTTCCAAAATCCATGGGTTTTTGGAAAATGACCACCTATGTATCTACAATCTCCGTAGCTACCGCCTTTAAGATCCTGGTGTGCAAACCTTCAGGTCCAGGGCACTGTTCAGCCTTTAATCCCATTTGTTTGCATAAAACTAATTCTCTGGTGACGGCGACTGTATTTAATTCCTTCCCTCATACTTTTTTTACGATTTCCTCTTGTGTGAGAATCTTGAACTGGGGCCACTATTTAAAAATAAGAGAATTTTATTTTCTCTCAGAGGTTTGTGCATCTTTGGAACTCTTGTCCTCAAAAGTAAGTGGAAGCGGAGACTTTGAATATTTTTAAGGCAGGTGTAGATAGATTCTGGATTAACAAAGGGTGAAAGGTTATCGGGGATAGACAGGAATGTGGAGTTGAGGTTACAATCCGATCAGCCATGATCTTATTGAATGGCGGAGCAGGCTTGAGAGGACGAGTGGCCCACTCCTGCACCTAACTCCTATGTAAGTATGTATCCTTTGCATGACAGAAGAAATGTTGCTTACCCAGATAGTACGCATTCCACAAGACGTACTTGTACTTGATGAGCATTTCCTCATTCCTAGCTTGGATCTGTTCAACAAAGTGACTGACATCCCACTTATACAGCAGGTCAAGCACCATGACACTGGGGAGCCGGAGAGCCACATTGGCCACCGTTTCTACAAATGGCATTCTGGCTGATTTATCACAACCTGTTTTATCACTGGGACGACATGGGTGACAGTCAGGCTGGGCAATCTAGGGTGCACAGGAAGCCTCCAATCCCCAGTGCTGCACACACCAGTAGGTAACATGCACTCACTGTCCAGTCTTGCTCTATGTATACTCCACACTCACTACCCAGTCCTGCCCAATATATACCCCACACTCACTGCCAATCCTGCCCTATATATACCCCACTCACTGCCAATCCTGCCCTATATATACCCCACCCTCCCTGACCAGTCCTGCCCAATATATACCCCACACTCACTGCCAATCCTGCCCTATATATACCCCACTCACTGCCAATCCTGCCCTATATATACCCCACCCTCCCTGACCAGTCCTGCCCTATATATACCCCACACTCACTGCCAATCCTGCTCTATATACACCCCATACTCACTGCCAATCCTGCCCTATATATACCCACTCACTGCCAATCCTGCCCTACATATACACCCCACACTCACTGCCAATCCTGCTCTATATACACCCCATACTCACTGCCAATCCTGCCCTATATATACCCCACCCTCCCTGACCAATCCTGCCCTATATATACCCCACACTCACTGCCAATCCTGCCCTACATATACACCCCACACTCACTGCCAATCCTGCCCTACATATACACCCCACACTCACTGCCAATCCTGCCCTATATATACCCCACTCACTGCCAATCCTGCCCTACATATACACCCCACACTCACTGCCAATCCTGCCCTACATATACACCCCACACTCACTGCCAATCCTGCTCTACATATACACCCCACACACTACCAATCCTGCCCTATATACCCCACACTCACTGCCAATCCTGCCCTATATATACCCCACTCACTGCCAATCCTGCCCTATATATACACCCCACACTCACTGCCCTATATACACCCCACTCACTGCCCTATATATACACCCCACACTCACTGCCCTGTATATACACCCCACACTCACTGCCCTGTATATACACCCCACACTCACTGCCCTGTATATACCCCACACTCACTGCCCTGTATATACACCCCACACTCACTGCCCTATATATACCCCACACTCACTGCCCTATGTATACCCCACACTCACTGCCCTATATATACACCCCACACTCACTGCCCTATATATATCCCACACTCCCTGCCCAGTCACTCTTTTGAATGAATGTTCCTTTCCTTCCTCTTTCTCTGTGGTGGGTGGCTTGTTATCCTTTCTCAGTAAGTAGCCCTTCGCGCTCCCGAAAGTTACTTGCTTCCCTCTTTCGCTAATCGCTTCTCTCGTTTCCTTTGCCCTGTCGTCGTCCTTCTCCTCTCTCCCTCCTCTCTCCCTCTCACTGTCCACACACAGCACACACTCAAACTCCAAATCCAAATCCAGCCACTTCCTCCATCTTCGCTGAACTTTTACCCCGTCCAGGAAGTGCCCGCCTGACCACGCCCCTATCCGCCAGGGCGCTTCTGATTGGCCGCCTCCGTCCGCCTGAGCCGTCCAGAATGTATCAACCAGGGAGGGTGACGTCCCCGGGGGCGGGGTCGGTAACGGAGGGGCGTGGCCCATGGCTGAAGGGCGGGGCCTGGGACTGAGGTGACATGGCTGAGAAAAATTGAGAAATATATATCAGAAGAGATTGAAAGATATACACTGAGAGAGATTGAGAGATATACACTGAGAGAGATTGAGAGATATACACTGAGAGAGATTGAGAGATATACACTGAGAGAGATTGAGAGATATACACTGAGAGAGATTGAGAGATATACACTGAGAGAGATTGAGAGATATACACTGAGAGAGATTGAGAGATATACACTGAGAGAGATTGAGAGATATACACTGAGAGAGATTGAGAGATATACACTGAGAGAGAGATTGAGAGATATACACTGAGAGAGATTGAGAGATATACACTGAGAGAGAGATTGAGAGATATACACTGAGAGAGATTGAGAGATATACACTGAGAGAGAGATTGAGAGATATACACTGAGAGAGATTGAGAGATATACACTGAGAGAGAGATTGAGAGATATACACTGAGAGAGATTGGGAGATAGACACTGAGAGCGAGATTGAGAGATATACACTGAGAGAGAGATTGAGAGATATACACTGAGAGAGAGATTGAGAGATATACACTGAGAGAGATTGAGAGATATACACAGAGAGATTGAGAGATATACACTGAGAGAGAGATTGAGAGATATACACTGAGAGAGATTGGGAGATATACACTGAGAGAGAGATTGAGAGATATACACTGAGAGATTGAGAGATATACACTGAGAGAGATTGAGAGATATACACTGAGAGAGAGAGAGATTGAGAGATATACACAGAGAGAGATTGAGAGATATACACTGAGAGAGATTGAGAGATATACACTGAGAGAGATTGAGAGATATACACTGAGAGAGATTGAGAGATATACACTGAGAGAGAGAGATTGAGAGATATACACAGAGAGAGATTGAGAGATATACACTGAGAGAGATTGAGAGATATACACTGAGAGAGATTGAGAGATATACACACAGAGAGATTGAGCGATATACACTGAGAGAGAGAGAGATATACACTGAGAGAGCGATTGAGAGATATACACTGAGAGAGAGAGAGAGAGATATACACTGAGAGAGATTGAGAGATATACACTAAGAGAGATTGAGAGATATACATTGAGAGAGATTGCGATGTACACTGAGAGTTAGATTGAGAGATATACACTGAGAGAGAAATTGAGAGGTATACACTGAGACAGAGATTGAGAGATATACACTGAGAAAGAGATTGAGAGATATACACTGAGAGAGATTGAGAGATATACACAGAGAGATTGAGAGATATACACAGAGAGAGATTGAGAGATATACACTGAGAGAGATTGGGAGATATACACTGAGAGAGAGATTGAGAGATATACACTGAGAGAGAGAGTGAGAGATATACACTGAGAGAGATTGAGAGATATACACTGAGAGAGATTGAGAGATATACACTGAGAGAGATTGAGAGATATACACTGAGAGAGATTGAGAGATATACACAGAGAGATTGAGAGATATACACAGAGAGATTGAGAGATATACACTGAGAGAGAGAGAGATTGAGAGATATACACTGAGAAAGAGATTGAGAGATATACACTGAGAGAGATTGAGAGATATACACAGAGAGATTGAGAGATATACACAGAGAGAGATTGAGAGATATACACTGAGAGAGATTGGGAGATATACACTGAGAGAGAGATTGAGAGATATACACTGAGAGAGAGAGTGAGAGATATACACTGAGAGAGATTGAGAGATATACACTGAGAGAGATTGAGAGATATACACTGAGAGAGATTGAGAGATATACACTGAGAGAGATTGAGAGATATACACAGAGACATTGAGAGATATACACTGAGAGAGATTGAGAGATATACACTGAGAGAGAGAGAGATTGAGAGATATACACAGAGAGAGATTGAGAGATATACACTGAGAGAGATTGAGAGATATACACTGAGAGAGATTGAGAGATATACACAGAGAGAGATTGAGCGATATACACAGAGAGAGAGAGATATACACTGAGAGAGCGATTGAGAGATATACACTGAGAGAGAGAGAGAGAGAGATATATACACTGAGAGAGATTGAGAGATATACACTAAGAGAGATTGAGAGATATACATTGAGAGAGATTGCGATGTACACTGAGAGTTAGATTGAGAGATATACACTGAGAGAGAAATTGAGAGGTATACACTGAGACAGAGATTGAGAGATATACACTGAGAAAGAGATTGAGAGATATACACTGAGAGAGATTGAGAGATATACACAGAGAGATTGAGAGATATACACTGAGCGAGAGATTGAGAGATTTTCACTGAGGGAGACTGAGGGATATATACTGCGAGAGAGATTGAGAGGCAGTGGCATAGTGGTATTGTCACTGGAGTAGTAATCCAGAGACCCAAGCTAATGTGCTGGGCATCTATGTTCAAATCCTAGATGGCATTTGGTCCAATTTGAATTCAATAAAAATCTTTAATTAAAAGTCTAAAGCTGACCATGAAACAATTGTCGATTGTTGTAAAAACGCATCAGGTTCATTAATATCCTTTAGGGAGGAAAATCTGTCATCCTGGTTTGCCTACATGTGATTCGAGACCCACCCGTGGTTTACTCTTAAATTCCCTCAGTGATGGGCAATAAATGCTGGTCCAGCATGAACGAGAAAAAAAAACCTTTTATTTACAACAACATTAGTCAGGATCTGGAGAGTGTTGTCTGGGCGGGGCTGTTTGAGGCAAAATCAACATCCAGCATATGGGTGGCTTTCAAATGTCAGTTGATCAGAATTCAGGACCGGCATGTACCTCTGAGGATGAAACATAAGGGTGGCAAGTATAGGGAGCCCTGGATAACGAGGGACATTATGAACCTTGTTTAAAATAAAAAGAAAGCATTCATAATGTCCGAAAGGCTCAGGACAGATGAAGCCCTTGAAGAGGATAAAGAGGGTCTGGTGGACTGAAGTGCATGTGTTTCAATACATGAAGTATAACATCTAAGACCGATGAACTTAGATCTTGGATTAGTACTTGGATCTATGTTGTTGTTGCCGTTACAGAGACTTGGTTGAGAGAAGGACAGGATTGGCTTCTAAATGATCCAGGATTTAGATGTTTCAGCTGGGATAGAGGGGGATGTAAAAGGGGTGGGGGAGTTGCGCTACTGGTTAGGGAGAATATCACAGCTGACACCTCAGAGGGCTCATGCAGCGAGGCAATATGGGGAGAGCTCAGGAATTGGATGGGTGCAGTCACAACGTTGGAGGTTTACTATAGGCCTCCCAACAGCCAACGGGAGATAGTGGAACAGATATATAGGAAGATTTTGGCAAGGTGTAAAAGTTGCAGAGTTTATTGTGGTGGGTGATTTTAACTTCCGCTATATTGACTGGGACTTACTTAGTGCTGGGGGTATGGATGGGGCAGAGTTTGTATGGAGCATCCAGGAGGGCTTCTTGAAACAGTATGTAGATGGACCAACTAGGGAAGGGGCCGTGCTGGACCTGGTATTGGGGAATGAGCCCAGCCAGGTGGTTGACGCTTCAGTATGGAAGCAGTTCGGGAACAGTGACTACAATTAATTTAGCTTTAAGGTATTGATGGATAAAGATAAGTGTAGTTCTCAAGTGAAGGGGCTAAATTGGGGGAAGGCTAATTCTAACAATATTAGGCAGGAACTGAAGAATGTAGTTTGAGGGCAGATGTTTGAGGGAAAATTAACATGTGGCATGTGGGAGGCTTTCAAGTGTAAATTGATAGGAATTCAGGACCGGCACGTTCCTGTAAGGATGAAGGATAAGTATGGCAAGTTTTGGGAACCTTGGATAACGAGAGATATTGTGAGCCTAGTCAAAAGAAAAAGGAAGCATTTGTCAAGGCTGGGAGGCGAGGAACAGACAAAACAAGTGTGGACTACAAGGAAAGTAAGAAGAAACTTAAGCATGAGTAAGGAGGGCTAAAAGGGGTCACAAAAAGTCATTGGCCAGCAGGATTAAGGAAAATCCCAAGTTTTTTTATACATATATAAAGAACAAGAGGGTAGCCAGGGAAAAGGTTGGCCCATTCAAAGACAGGGGAGGGAATCTGAGCATGGAGCCAGAGGAAATAGTCTCCACGCATAGATATTAAATGAGCACTTTGCGTCAGTATTCACCAAAGAGAAGGACTTGGTGGATGATGAGTCTGGGGAAGGATGTGTAGATAGTTTGGGTCATGTTGAGATCAAAAAGAAGGATGTATTGGGGGCCTTGAAAAACATTAAGGCAGACAAGTCCCCAGGACCTGATGGGATATACCCCCGAATTATTGAGACCTTGAGAGAAATCTTTGTATCCTCATTGGCTACAGGAGAGGTCCCAGATGACTGAAGTATAGCCAGTGTTATTCCTTTCTTTAAGAAGGATAGCAAGGATAATACAGGTAATTACAGATCGGTGAGCCTTATGTCAGTGGTAGGGAAATTATTGGAGAAGGTTCTTCGAGGCAGCATTTGCTCCCATTTGGAAGCAAGTGGACGTATTAGCAAGAGGCAACATGTGATGGGGAGGTTGTATCTCACTAACTTGGTCGAGTTTTTCGAGAAAGTGACAAAGGTGATTGATGAATGCAGGGCAGTGGATGTTGGCTACATGGACTTCAGTAAGGCCTTTGAGAAGGTCTCCCATGGCAGACTGATACAGAAGGTGAAGTCACAGGGGATCAGAGATGAGCTGGCAAGATGGATACAGAACTGGCTCAGTCATAGAAGACATTATCATAGAATTTACAGTGCAGAAGGAGGCCATTCGGCCCATCGAGTCTGCACCGGCTCTTGGAAAGAGCACCCTACCCAAGGTCAACACCTCCACCCTATCCCCATAACCCAGTAACCCCACCCAACACTAAGGGAAATTTATCATGGCCAATCCACCTTCCCTGCACATCTTTGGACTGTGGGAGGAAACCGGAGCACCCGGAGGAAACCCACGCACACACGGGGAGGAAGTGCAGACTCCTCACAGACAGTGACCCAAGCCGGAATCGAACCTAGGACCCTGGAGCTGTGAAGCAATTGTGCTATCCACAATGCTACCGTGCTGCCCGCAGAGGGTAACAGTAGAAGGATGCATTTCTGAATGGAGGGCTGTGACTAGTGGTATTCCTCAGGAATCAGTGCTGGGACCTTTGCTGTTTGTAATATATATTTGGAGGAAAATGTAACTAGTTGGATTAGTACATTTGCGGATGACACAAAGGTTGGTGGAATTGCGGATAGTGATGAGGCTACAGATCGGTTGGAAATGGGCAGAGAGATGGCATATGGAGTTTAATCCGGACAAATGTAATGTAATGCAGTTTGGAAGGTCTAATACAGATGGGAAATATACAGTAAATGGCAGACCCTTAAGTGTATTGATAGGCAGAGGAATCTGGGTGTACAGGTTCACAGGTCACGCAGGTGGAGAAGGTAGTCAAGAAGGCATAGGACATGGTTGCCCTCATCGGCCGTGGCATTGAGTTTAAAAGTTGGCAAGTCATGTTGCAGCTGTATAGAAACTTAGTTAGGCCACACTTGGAATATAGTGTTCAATTCTGGTCGTCACACTACCAGAAGGATGTGGAGGCTTTAGAGAGGTTACAGAAAAGATTTACCAGGATGTTGCCTGGTATGGAGGGCATTAGCTATGAGGAGCGGTTGAATAAACTCGGTTTGTTCTCACTGGAATGTCGGAGGGTGAGGGGCGACCTGATAGAAGTCTACAAAATTATGAGGGGCATAGACAGAGTGGATAGTCAGAGGCTTTTTCCCAGGGTGGAAGAGTCAATTACAAGTGGACATAGGTTTAAGGTGCGAGGGGAAAGATTTAAACAAAATATGAGGCAAGTATTGGAAGCAGATATGATAGTGACTTTTAAGGGGCATCTTGACAAATACATGAATAGGATGGGAATGGTGGGATATGGTCCCCGGAGAGGTAGGGTGTTTTGTTCAGAGGGCAGCAAGGTTAGTGCAGGATTGGAAGGCCGAAGGGACTGTTCCTGTGCTGTAATTGTCTTTGTTCTTGTTCTTTGTTCAATCCATTACCAAGGGTGGCTCAGTAACACCAACACTGAAAAATCTGACTGAGTCCTGAAGGTTATATCTGTCTGGTCAGGTGGTGAGAAAAGCAAGAGGGAAAAATTTACTTAATCTCGTCTTTACCAATATTCCTGTTTCAGAGTGACAAACAGGACATCTTCCATTATATTCTGAGGCATTGCCACTGTGCTAAATGGGATAAATTCAGACACATGCGACACAAGAGTGGATATGTTGGCCAACCAATGGTTGGGCTGTTGGGAGAAGACATCTGATGAAACCTCCAGGAACACCTTTAGTAACAGTTGGCAGCAGGGTAGCATGGTGGTTAGCATAAATGCTTCACAGCTCCAGGGTCCCAGGTTCGATTCCCGGCTGGGTCACTGTCTGTGTGGAGTCTGCACGTCCTCCCCCTGTTTGCGTGGGTTTCCTCCGGGTGCTACGGTTTCCTCCCACAGTCCAAAGATGTGCAGGTTAGGTAGATTGGCCATGATAAATTGCCCATAGTGTCCTAATAAAAGTAAGGTTAAGGGGGGGGTTGTTGGGTTACGGGTATAGGGTGGATACGTGGGTTTGAGTAGGGTGATCATGGCTCGGCACAACATTGAGGGCCGAAGGGCCTGTTCTGTGCTGTACTGTTCTATGTTCTAACACTAATTGTGCTTGTTCCCCTGGATGAAACAGTCAACAACTTAGATCCACAGAAGATTCATCGTGAACCAGTTTGGATACTTTACATTGGAGTATTCTCCAAACCAGCAGTAGATGGCAGTGTACAATCACAGCACCCTGTGGGGCCCTTTTGGAAGAATTAATCTCTCCCAATCTTTATCCCTTCATTTCCTTTTCCCTTACGTTGGGTGAGTTTGCTATTAACTAGTTTGCTCTTCACGCACAAGAAATGCTACAAGAGCCACAGTGGTAGGTGAATAGATAGCAATAGATATAGATTTAGTGTCACGTTTACCGAGGTACAGTAAAACGTATTGTACTGCGTACAGTCCAGGCAGACCGTTCCATACATAAGAAACATAGGACATACGATAGATACACAATGTAAAAACATAGACACAAACATTGGGTGAAGCATACGGAGTGTAGTACTACAACAGTAGAGAAGATGCATAGAGAGATGAGTTCAGTCCATAAGAGGGTTATTCAGGAGTCTGGTAACAGCGGAGGAGAAGCTGTTTTTGAATCTGTTAGTGCGTGTTCTCAGACTTTTATATCTCTGCCCAATGGAAGAAGTTGGAAGAGAGAATAGCCCAGATGGGAGGGGTCTTTGGTTTTGCTGCCCGCTTTCCCAAGGCAGCAGGAGGTGTAGTCAGATTCGGTGGATGGGAGGCGGGTTTGCGTGATAGACTAGGCTGTGTTCATGACTCTGAAGTTTCTTACGGTCTTGGGTTGAGCAGTTGCCATACCAGGCTGTGATGCAACCTGATAGGATGATTTCTAGTGCATCTGTAAAATTTGGTCGGAGTCAATGTGGACATGCCGAATTTCCTTAGTTTCCTGAGGAAGTATAAACACTGTTGTGCTTTCTTGGTCATAGCGTCGACGTGGGTGAGCCAGGACAGATTGTTGGAGATGTGCACACCTAGGAATTTGAAGCTGTCAACCATCTGCATCTCGGCCCTGTTGATGCAGACTGGGGAATGGATAACATTTTGCTTCCTGAAGTCAATGATCAGCTCCTTAGTTTTGCTGTCATTGAGGGAGAGATTGTTGTTGTTACACTACGCTATTAAGTTCTCTATCTCCCTCCTGTACTCTGACTCATCATTGTTTGAGATCCGACCCACTACGGTCGTGTCATCAGCAAACGTGTAGATGGAGTTGGAGCCAAATTTTGCCACACATTCATGTGTGTATAAGGAGTATAGTAGGGGGCTATGTAGGCAGCCTTATGCGCCACCAGTATTGAGGAGTATTGACGAGGAGGTGTCATTGTTTATCCTTACTGATTGTGGCCTGAGGATCAGGAATTCGAGGATTCAGTTGCAGAGCCAAGTCCTAGATTTTGGAGTTTGGATACAAGCTTGGCTGGGATTATGGTGTTTAAGCTGTAGTCAATGAATAGGAGTTGGATGTCGAGATGCTCCAGGGATGAGTGTAGAGCCTTGGAGATGGCGTCGGCTGTGGACTGGTTGTGGCAGTATGAGAATTGCAGTGGATCAAGGCATTCTGGAAGTATGGAATTGATGTGTCTCATGGCCAACCTCTCGAAGCACTTCATAATATCTGGGCCACCGGATAGTAATCGTTGAGGCACATTGCGTGATTTTTCTTTGGCACAGGCACAATGGTGGGCTTCTTGAAGCAGGTGGGAACCTTGGAACGGAACAGGGAGAGGTTGAAGATGTCCACGAACACACCCGCCAGTTGGTCCACACAGGATCTGAGTGCACAACCAGGGACCCCATCAGGACCCGTTACTTTCCGTGGGTTCAGTTTCAAGAAGGCCAATTTACCTCTGAGGCTGTGACTGTGGATATGGGTGTATCCGAGTCTGTTGGAGCAGTTCACAATAAAAGTTTGTTGGTTTCCTGCTCAAAACGAGCATGGAATGCATTGAGTTCATCAGAGAGTGGTGCTCTGTTGCCGGAGATTCTACTCGGCTTTGCTTTGTAGCCCGTTATATTGTTTGCGCTTTGCCACAGCTGATGAGAATCCGTGTCATTAGTTTCTGATTCTAGCTTAGTCTGGTATTGTCTCTTGGCATCCCTGATGGCTTTGCGGAGGCCGTACCTAGCTTTTTTGTACAGGTCAGGGCAGCCTGCCTTGAAAGCCTCAGACTTAGACTTTAGTAGGCAGTCGATCTCCCGATTAAGCCATGGTTAGGAAATGCACATATTATTTTCTTTGGCACGCAATCTTCAACACACCTATTGATTAATTCTGTGACAGTGGTGGCATACCTATTTCGGTTGGTTGCTGAGTTTTTGCATATGAACCAGTCCACTAACTGCAAGCAGCCACGTAGGAGCTCTTCCATTGCCTCGGACCAGTATTGCGTCACCTTCTTAACCGGACTTTGCCCCATAAGTTGTGCTTACATGCCGGGAGAAGGAGCACTGTCTTGTGGTTCCATTTTTCGCAGAGTGGTCGGGGGATAGATCTGTAAGTGGCCTTGATGCAGTGGTCAAGGATGTAGTGGCCCTGGTGGGACAGGAGATGTGTTAGTGGAATTTTGGCAGTACACTCTTGAGGTTGGCCTGATTGAAGTCCCCAGCCATGTTGAGCTTTAATCACTGGCTAGCTTGCTTCGAGGCCTATATCAAATCAGCGACCACCCCTCCGACGGAGGCTCATAAGATACAGATCCTGTACTCAAGGTTGAGCTCCGACATGTTTCCGCTGATCCAGGACGCCCTGAACTACGGAGACGCCATGGTGCTCCTCAAAGAAAACTACGCACACAAAACTAACACACTCTTCGTCAGGCACGTACTCGCCACTCGCTCTCAACTGAGTCCATAAAAGACTTCTGGCGGGCCCTAATCCCACTCGTCCGGGACTGTCAGGCCGTTACGGCCACCGAACATTCCAACCTTTTTATGCGCGATGCGTTTGTAACGGGGATTGGGGCGGACTTCATACACCAAAGACTACTGGAAGGGGCCATGCTCGACCTAGCTGCGACTAAAAAGCTGGCACTCTCCATGTCGGTCGCCTCACGTAATGTTCAGGCCTACCCCTCCGGCCGTGCGGCCCACCCCTCCTATCCCTTGTGGACCCCACAGACGGCTGCTCCAGCCGGGGCTTTACCCAGCCAGTACGCCTGCGCCATAGGCCAACCCACGCACCCTGGGATTCTTGATGTTACTTCTGCGGCCAGCAGAAGCACCCCCGCCAATGCTGCCCGGCCTTGTCTTCCCCATGGGGCACGGACGCTGACAGCATTCCACGACATGGGCCCCCCACGCTCTCCATCTTCTGACGCCAGCGACGATCGACCGCAGCTCGCCTCAGTGACGATCGACCAGTCTCGTCCGCACAACATGGCCACTGCGCTGACCAGTGTGAGAATCAACGGTCACATGACCTCTTGCCTGCTGGACTCCGGGAGCACCGAAAGCTTCATCCACCCGGATACGGTAAGGCGCTGCTCCCTCGTGGTCCACCCCGCCAATCAAAGAATCTCCCTGGCCTCCGGATCCCATTCCATCGCGATCCGGTGGTTCTGCACGGTCACTGTCATGGTCCAGGGCGTAGAATTCAGCGGCTTCCACCTCTACGACCTTCCTAATCTCTGCGCTGCACTATTACTAGGCCTGGACTTCCAGTGCAATCTCCAGAGCTTTACCCTCAAATTCGCCGGGCCCCTCCCACCCCTCACTGTGTGCAGCCTCGCGACCTTAAAGATCGACCAACCCTCCCTCTTTGTCAATCTCACTCCGGATTGCAAACCCATTGCCACCAGGAGCAGACGGTACAGCACCCAGGACAAGACATTCATCAGGTCCGAAGTCCAGCGGTTGCTTCAGGAAGGCATCATCGAGGCCAGCAACAGCCCCTGGAGAGCCCAAGTGGTAGTCGTTAAAACTGGGGAGAAACACAATGGTCGTGGACTACAGCCAGACCATCAATCGGCACACACAGCTCGACGCGTACCCCCCCCCCCCCCCCCCCCCCCCACGCATATCTGATATGGTCAATCAGATTGCGCAGTACCGGGTCCTCTCAACGATAGACCTCAAATCTGCCTACCAGCTCCCCATTCATAAATCGGATCGTCCATAAACTGCCTTCGAGGTGGACGGTCATCTCTATCACTTCCTCAGGGTTCCCTTTGGCGTCACTAACGGGGTCTCGGTCTTCCAAAGGAAGATGGACCGAATAGTCGACCGGTACGGTTTGTGGGCCACCTTCCCATACCTAGAAAATGTCACCATCGGCGGCCATGATCAGCAGGACTATGACGCCAACCTTGCCAAATTCCTCCACACCGCCATTCTCTTAAACCTCACCTACAACAAGGAGGTGCGTGTTCAGCACAACCCGCATAGCCATCCTCGGCTATGTGGTCCAGAACGGAGTTCTGGGGCCCAATCCCGACCGCATGGGCCCCCTCATGGAGCTTCCCCTCCCCCACTGCCCCAAGGCCCTCAAATGCTGCCTGGGGTTTGATGTGTTGGGTATGCTGGGTCTGCGAGAGCTGCGTTTACCATAGCAGTAAGAGAGACAGGCTTCGAACACTTGAAGAAATGCAACTCTATTTTATTGAACTCTTAACTATTAAACATACTTTAACTGTGGGTTGACACTATGCTGAGTTGACTGGAGACCTGAGGCTAACCTGACCAGACTATCTTACTACCACATGGTGTATGTTCTAGTTGTTACTCACGGACTCTGACTGTCTCAGAGGCTGCATCCCTAGAGACCGGGAAAACTAGTGCCCTCTGGCTTTATAGTGGCCGTGTTCTGTCTGGTGATTGGCTGCTGCGTTCTGTGCATTCATTGGTCATCCTGTGTGTCAATCAATGTCTGTCTGTGGACCATCATATACTTGTGTGTATATTATGACAGGGTTCTTCTCCTACTACGCCCAGTGGGTCCCAAACTTTGCGGACAAGGCCCGCTCACTCATTCAGTCCATCCACTTTCCCCTTACGGCCGAGGCACAACAGACCTTCGCCCGTATCAGAGCTGATATAGCCAAAGCCGGGATTCACGCAGTAGACGAGACACTGCCCTTCCAAGTAGAAAGCGACGCATTAGATGTCGCACTTGCCGCCACCCTCAATCAGGCAGGCAGACCCGTGGCATTCTTTTCCTGCACCCTTCATGCCTCAGAAATTCGGCACTCGTCCGTCGAAAAAGAGGCCCAAGCTATCGTTGAAGCTGTGCGGCATTGGAGGCATTACCTGGCTGGCAGGAGATTCACCCTCCTCACTGACCAATGGTCGGTACCCTTCATGTTTAACAACACGCAGCAGGGCCAAATAAAAAACGATAATATCTTGCGGTGGAGAATCGAGCTCTCCAACCTATAATTACGAGATATTGTATCGCCCCGGCAAACTCAACGAGCCCCCAGACGGCCTATCCCGAGGTACATGTGCCAGCGCACAAGTAGACCGACTCCGGGCCCTACATGACAGCCTTTGTCACCCGGGGGTCACACGATTGTACCATCTTGTCAAAGCTCGCAATCTGCCCTACTCCGTCGAGGAAGTACGGACAGTTACCAGGGACTGCCAGGTCTGTGCGGAGTGCAAGCCGCACTTCTACCGGCCGGACCGTGTGCGCCTGGTGAAGGCCTCCCGCCCCTTTGAACATCTCAGCGTGGATTTCAAAGGGCCCCTCCCCTCCACCGACCGAAACACGTATATTCTCAGTGTGGCTGATGAGTACTCCAGATTCCCCTTTGCCATCCCATGCCCCAATATGACGTCTGCCACCGTCATCAAAACCCTAAACACAATGTTCACTCTGCTCGGTTTCCCCGCCTACATACACAGTGACAGGGGATCTTCATTCATGAGTGATGAGCTGCGTCAGTTCCTGCTCAGCAGGGGTATCGCCTCCAGCAGGACGACCAGCTACAACCCCCGGGGAAACGGGCAGGTAGAGAGGGAGAACGGGACGATTTGGAGGGCCGTCCAACTGGCCCCACGGTCCAGGAACCTCCCAGCCTCTCCCTGGCAGGAGGTCCTCCCTGATGCACTACACTCCATCCGGTCACTACTGTGCACCGCTACGAATAACACACTCCATGAACGCCTTTTTGCCTTCCCCAGGAAGTCCACATCCGGGGTGTCGCTCCCGACTTGGCTCTCAGCTCCAGGACCGGTCCTGCTCCATAGGCACGTCCGACTCCACAAGGTGGACCCGTTGGTGGATAGGGTGCACTTGCTCCATGCCAACTCCCAGTATGCCGATGTGGCGTTCCCCGACGGCCGCCAAGATACTGTTTCCCTCAGGGACCTGGCACCAGCAGGTTCTACCCATACACACTTCTCCGGCCTGGCGCCACCCTCCCCTTCCCTGGCGCTCCCAACATTAACCCCACCAGGACAATCCCTCCTTCCCCTGCCCATGCCAGAGGATGAAGAGGATTTCGGCACACTCTCGGAGTCATTCAACATCAGGCCGGCACTGACAACGCCAGCATTGACATCGTCACCGCTACGTCGCTCCCAGTGGAACGTCAAGGTATCAGACCGGTTGAATCTCTAACTGGCACCGGTCTTTCAAAGGGCATTTTTTTTTTCCTTTTCCCTGATAAAACACTGTACATAAATTCACTACTGTATATAGTTCTCCACCACCCTCGCCAGACTCATTTTTGACAGGAGGTGAATGTGGTAAACCACTGTTACACCTGAATTAGGTGATGTAAGGTAGGACCTGTACTAAAGATTCGCCGGTAACCCCTGCCTTTTGGCTCCGCCCAGTAGGAGGAGTATAAATGCGTGTCCTCTATTCAGCAGCCATTTCGCCAGCTGCTGTGGGAGGCCACACATCTTACTGCAATAAAGCCACAGTTGTATCCAACCTTAGTCTTTGTACAATTGATCGTGCATCACCTTCACCTCTGCCTTGTGTGGGATGTAGCCCGCTGTGATAATGGCTGACGTGAACTCCCATGTAAGGTAGTATGGGCGGCACTTCACAGTCAGGTATTCCAGGCCCGGGAAGCAGTAGTTCGCCAGGGTCACCACATCCGGACACTAGGAGGAGTTGATGAGGAGACAAACCCTTCCACCCTTCACCACAGACAGGGCTACCTTTCAGAGTGTTCAGGTCCTCGTGGGGGGTCTTTGCTGTTTTAGGGATGTTTAGGCCGGGTTTGGGTTGCTGGCAGGGTCTTGGTGCGTCAGGTTGGGCTGCGTCAGGTTGGGCTGCATCACGTGGCCGGTTCCAGTGTTCCTGAGGTTAGGCCTCGATCTAGGCCTGGTCGGGCCTACCCGTTGATTCTCTTCTTCTCCTCCTGCTGGTGAGTCGGAGCATTGGGTGGGCCTCTCCGAGTTAGGCCGCGTCTCGTGGTCTGGAGCCAGGTGTTCCCGAAGCTGGGTCGGGCTCTTCAGAAGCTTGGGGCATCTCATAGTCTAGGTCGGGCGCTCGGGCCAATTTCTATATGAGGCCAGGGTCGGGTCTCTGCGTCGGGCCTCATAAATGTAGGAAGAGGATCTGTGAGGGAGTGCTAGCCGAGTTGCCACCTTCCAGCGCCATCTTGGATCAAAAGCTAGAGGATCAGGTAGGCCTTTCTCTGGTCGTAGGCGTGAATCCTGACCCACAGCAATGTGATCAACTCTTATAAGCCCTCGCAAACTATTCAGTTCGAGGGTAATTATGGTGGGAATGAATACTGGCACAGCCAACAATGTCCACATCCCCTGAATAAATTTTAGAAAAGCTATCTTTCCTCCCCAAACAACTGTATGGGTTACTATGGAAACTTCTACCATGACCTCTCTGTATTTCAACCATATTAACCCCAGTCATTTCCAGATAGGCTGTTTGGCTCCAGGCAGCTCATAATTTCGATGGCTGCACCGTGGCACAGTGGTTAGCACTGCTGCCTCACTGCTAGGTACCCAGGTTCGATTCGGCCTTGGGTGACTGTGTGGAGTTTGTATGTTCTCCCCGTGTCTGCATGGGTTTCCCTAGGGTACTCCGCATTTCCTCACGCAGTCCAAAGATGTGCAGGTTAGATGGGGTTACGGGGATAGGGCAGGGGAGTGGGCCTAGTTAGGATGCTCTTCCAGCGGGTTGGTGCAGACTCGATGGGCCGAATGTCCTCCTTCTGCTCTGTAGGAATTCTATGGATAGTTCCTGTGCCGTGCGCAATTAAGCATAGAAATAGGAAGACATGGCAGGTGATTGTGTGGCTGGAAATATGGTGCAGGAGGAAGGGCTTTAGATTTTTGGGACATTGGGACAGGCTCTGAGGGAGATAGGACCTGTACAGCCTGGATGGGTTGTTCCTGAACAGAGGCAGGACTGAGTTCCTTACAAGTGCTGTTGCAGGAGATTTAAACTAACTCAGCAGAATGTGTGAGCCAGGCGATAATATCAGATGACTGCCAAGGCACACAGAAACATTGAGATAGATGGATAGCAATAGAGTAGGGAAATGTAAGTTAATAGGTGGGGCAGATTTAGAGAGGAAGCAGATGAGTCCAAATCAGTACATTGCATGTATATGAATTCATAGATTGTGGCAAACAAGATTGGTGAGTTACAGGCCCAGATTGGGTGGCATGCTGGTTAGCACTGTTGCCTCACAATGCCAGGGACCCAGGTTCAATTCTACCCTTGGATGATTGTCTGCGTGGAGTTTTCATGTTCTCCCTGTGTCTGCGAGGGTGCCTCCAAATGCTCCAGTTTCCTTCCACAGTCGAAAGATGTGCGTTAGGTGGGTTGGCCATTAGTGTCCAAATATGTGCGAGTTAGGTGGGGTTACAGGGATAGGGTGGGGAGTGGGCCTGGGTGGGATGCTCTTTCAGAGGGTCGGTGCAGACCCGATGGGCCAAATAGTCTCCTTCTGCATTGTAGGGATTCTATGATTTTCCTGTGGAAATGCAACCTTAGGGCTATAACAGAGACCCGGCTCAAAAAGGGCAAGACTGTGTGTTAAATATTCCTGGATGCAAGGAATATTCAGGAAAGCTAGGAAAGAGGGGTGTGTGGTGATATTGATTAAGGAGAATATTACAGTGCTGGAGAGAAGGGATTTCCCAGAGGGGTCACGGACGGAGTCTATTTCGCTGGAGCTAAAGAACAAACAAGGTGCAATTATATTGCTCAGTGTAGGCTACAGGCCACCAACTGATGGGAAGGATGCAGAGGAACAAATTTCCTTCTGCATTTCTGGACCAGTGACAGTACCATGTTGTCTACAGAAGCACTACTCAGCATCACGAGGATCGGTTAGTTCAGTTGGCTGGATGGCTGGTTCATGTTGCGGAGCGACACCAATACAAGTGTAGAATTCCCATTCGCAGGGTGGCATGATGGTTAGCACTGCTGCCTCACAACGCCAGGGACCCAGGTTCGATTCCGACCTTGGGAGACGGTGTGGAGCTTGCATGTTCACCCTGTGTCTGTGTGGGTTTCCTCCGGATGCTCCGGTTTCCTCCCACAGGTGTGCAGGTTAAGTGGATCAACCATGATTCAATGCACAGGATTATGTGGAGAGGGCGGGCGAGTGAGCCGAGGTAGGGTGCTCTTTCAGAGGGTTGGCAAAGACTCGATGGGCCAAATGGCCTCTTTTGGGGGCAGCAGGGTAGCATGGTGGTTAGCATAAATGCTTCACAGCTCCAGGGTCCCAGGTTCGATTCTCGGCTGGGTCACTGTCTGTGTGGAGTCTGCACGTCCTCCCCCTGTGTGCGTGGGTTTCCTCCGGGTGCTCCGGTTTCCTCCCACAGTCCAAAGATGTGTGGGTTAGGTGGATTGACCATGCTAAATTGCCCGTAGTGTCCTAAAAAAGTAAGGTTAATGGGGGGGGGGGGGTGTTGTTGGGTTACGGGTATAGGGTGGATACGTGGGTTTGAGTAGGGGGATCATGGCTCGGCACAACAATGAGGGCCGAAGGGCCTGTTCTGTGCTGTACTGTTCTATGTTCTATGTTTCTGCATTGTAAGGATTTTAAGGGGATTCCATGACCACCTGAGGTTATTCATGAAGGCTCCACCTTCTCAACCTTGCCCCTCGCCTGAGGTGTGGTGACCCTCAGATTAAATCACCACCAGTCAGCTCTCAAAGGGGCAGCAGCCGATGGTCCTCTGGGACTGTGGCAACATTTACATTTTTACTCTGCCTCAAGCGTGGCTGACCGGAAAAACCTCCTGCTTACTGCCTGAGTTGGACATGTGTGTTAGGAGTAACCGGTTGATTATTAACCTGCATGGGTACATCAGAAGCACTTTTCCCATGGTCAACAGGTGCTGGAGTAGGGAAATGAAATGAAATGAAAATTGCTTATTGTCACGAGTAGGCTTCAATGAAGTTACTGTGAAAAGCCCCTAGTCGCCACATTCCGGCGCCTGTTCGGGGAGGCTGGTACGGGATTTGAGCTCTTCTGGGTTATAAGGCCATGATATAGGAGCAGAATTAGGCCATTTGGCCCATTGAGTCTGCTCCGCCATTCACTCATGGCCGATATGTTTCTGATCCCCATTCTCCTTCCTCCTCACCATAACCCCTGATCCGTTTATTAATCAAAAACGTATCTCTCTCTGTCTTAAAGACACTTTAGGTTCAGAGGTGAGAGGTGAGCCTCCATCACTCACAGAAGGTGGAAACCCGAGACGAACATAAAATTCTGGAAATACTCAGCAGAATGGACAGTATTCGCGGGCAGACAGAAAAACGTATCAACGTTAATGTTGTCTGACAATCTCTCTTTTAATCATTCATTTTGCCAACGGTGATAATGTTATGGGCCAGGGTTTAGAGAACCCCAAAGTATATCATGGAGTTCACCTGACCCACAACTTTAAATAGATTTTGGTTATGGGGAACACAAGGGCCCACTTCACAGATGAGATGCAACAGAGAACGAAGAGTATTTTAAAACTAAAATAATGTTTATTCTATGAACCCAGTTAACATTTTGTAAACATACAGTGAACATCTTAGCAACCATCAATTCAAATACTCCCCTCCAAAGAATACAGTACTCTATAAGACATCCATAAGACACAAAAACCCTTTTTACAGAAGGACAGCAGGTTTAAATTCTCTACTGAGAGCAGATACCACTTTGAAATCACCAAATGAACATTCTTTAGCTTGCAGAGATTGATACACATCTTGCTGTGCCTGCAGCTTCCCCAAATCTAAAACGAAACGAAACAGAGCCACAAAGCAGCTTTCCAGCTCAAAATGAAAGTGAAAGGCAGAAAGACAGCCCAACTCCACCCACACTCTGACATCACTGATGCCACTTGAGAAACACACATTTCTTAAAGCGACTCTTACATGACAATAAGGCCAGCATTTTCCGGCCATCCCTGTATTGCAATGTATGGCTTGCTTGGTCATTTCAGAGACCAGTCTAAAATCAGTGGCGGAAACATTTGTTAGCTCTGTTTTCTGACCCAGGGATCATGGATCATGATTAAAACATGCCTGGTCATGCTGAGCGAGGACAGCACACCGACTTTGCGCTGCCTCCTCGTCTGAATAATTGTGGGGTGCTGCCCAGCACAGAATCCACTGCTGCTGACTGGCAGTGCACTCAGCAGGAGGGTTCAGCAGTGTGTGTGGCTAAACACAGCTGGCCTGTGTGGTGATATGCATCACTGTAAATACACAAGGGGTTAATGTAAATACACGTAGACACTAGAGGGAGCACCAGAGACATGACACATAGACATTCAACCAATAGGCCAGTAAGATAGGACACGACCAATGGGCATTCACGACACACACAGAGGTGACACTTCCACAGGGGGGCATTACACCAACCCATATATAATGAAATGAAAATGAAAATCGCTTTATTGTCACGAGTAGGCTTCAAATGAAGTTACTGTGAAAAGCCCCTAGTCGCCACATTCCGGCGCCTGTCCGGGGAGGCTGGTACGGGAATAAAGAACACAGCACACATGATCTTTCTCTTTCCAGTGGAGACACTCAGTGAGTACAGACTCAGGGTTGATTTGAAACACATCACACCCACCACGTGGATTGTAGCAAACTGGTTTGTCAGTCTGAGTAGCTATAGCAGGATTAACAGGAGAGTCGAATCCAAGTAGGAGAATCGTTAACAGTTTAATAAATGTGTTAAAGCTATCTCCAAGTCTGAACCTTCCTTTGTCAGAGTGCACATTAAGGAAGCAGCTTATGCTATGTCAAGAGCATAACAAAACAGCCTGCACCTCTTAAAGGGGAGCTGCACTCATTCTACAGATGCAGACCATCTATGGAAGACTTGGTCAGCACAACAAATAAAGGCACAGGCAAAAGAGACGGTTCCCAGTTTTCTCATGTAGTGCTGGAAGCATTAGACCAGGACGTCGGGAAGGAACAGAGCTGACATGTTTCAGCTCCTCTTTAAGAGGGACAGGCTGCCTTTAAGAGGTGCAGGCTAGGCATTCTTGATGCTGGACACCCATGCTGCTGGGCCCCTTGTTGAGCATGCAGCAAGTCAGCAACCTATCCCATACCGGATACACAAAGAAATCACCTAGATGAAGATGTTGCATGAATCTAGCTGCCTGCCTCAAGTGAGGGGATGCTGGCATATGTGTAGCCCTATTGCCGAAAATGAGCCTGGACAAATTATTCTCCTGTTGACTTTTAACTTCTCTCTGAACCTGCGTAGCAAGTCATGCAGTTTGGATAGGAGGCCCTCAAGTCACCCCTCTGAGACGGGGGTGGGAGCTGTTAGACAAGGAAGTCCCTGAAGACCTGGCCGCAGCGGTGCAAAATGTTAAATAAACTCACGCGGGTGTTCACGGTTTGCTCATTGACACTCACCTTGGGTTCCACCGGGGCCGTTCAGCTCCTGACTTCATTGCAGCCTTGGTCCAAACAACGGCAAAAGGACTGAATTCGATTCCGGCTTGGGTCACTGTCTGTGCGGAGTCTGCACATCCTCCCCGTGTGTGTGTAGTTTTCCTCCGGGTGCTCTTGTTTCCTCCCACAGTCCAAAGATGTGCAGGTTAGGTGGATTGGCCAGGCTAAATTGCCCTTAGTGTCCAAAATTGCCCTCAGTGTCCAAAATTGCCCTCAGTGTTGGGTGGGGTTACTGGGTTATGGGGATAGGGTGGAGGTGTGGACTTTGGGTAGGGTGCTCTTTCCAAGAGCCGGTGCAGACTCGATGGGCCGAATGGCCTCCTTGTGCACTGCAAATTCTATGAAGAGGTGAAGTGAGAGTGACTGCCCTTGACATCAAGGAGTTGACCGAATATGGCAACAAGGAATTCAGGCAAAACGGAGGAATCAGGAAGGAACCTCTCTGCTGGTTTTTTTTTTACATAGAATTTGGACACTAAGGGCAATTTAGCATGGCCAATCCACCTAACCTGCACATCTTTGGACTGTGGGAGGAAACCGGAGCACCCGGAGGAAACCCACGCAGACACGGGGAGAACGTGCAGACTCCGCACAGACAGTGACCCAAGCCGGAATCGAACCTGGGACCCTGGAGCTGTGAAGCGATTGTGCTATCCACAATGCTACCATGCTGTTGGAGTTATACCGAGCACAAAGGAAGGCAGTGGTGGGTTTGGAAGCCTGTCATCTCAAACCCAATACTTCTAGACCCAGAGCCGATCGAGGGAATCCCGCAAGACCATCTTCAGCATCCCCTCAGTAAAGGTGAGCAGCCTAGAACCATCCATTCCACAGACACTGAGTTAGAGCTTATGTAGGAGTTTTAGGACAAGTAAAGGTGCCTGGAAGACACTCAATAAGGCAATGCAGAAATGTGAGCAATTCACATTTGTATAGAATTTTACAGCACAAAAGGAGGCCATTCGGCCCATCGTGTCTGCACTGGCTCCCGAAAGAGCTACCTAGCTAAGTGCATTCCCCAGTCCTATCTCCGTAGCCCTCTAAATTCATCACTTTCAAAGAAGGACACCGACACAGTCGGGAGCCGTAGACCTGAGACCCAGGACAACCTAAGGCTCGAGTCTGTCGATGACACACATTTCCCATCACAGCTGTCTCCAACACCCTCCACCATCCCAGGGACACACCTCTATTGGGCACTTTAGTGAAGAGGCTTTTGGAGCACTATCTGGTGTGCATCCCACAGCTGCTCCAATACAGCAGGTGGTTGTAGGAGCTCCCAAGGGGGTCGACTCCAGGGACGGGCTGCCTTCCAGACGGATTTCGGACTTTTGCAACGGACAGTCCCATCGATCGTGGAGATGAAGTTGCAGAGCCAGGGACTACAAGATGGGTTGTCAGCGAGCATTTAGCACCTGCAGGCGCAGGTGGAGGAGTCCAATCATATGCAGGAGCAGGAGGTGGTGCCGGTCATGCATGCCACCCAGGCTAACACCGCACGGGTGCATCCGTGGTGGAGGCTTTGGATCGAGCTTTTTGGCAATGGATCAGCATGACCAAGGCCTAGGGCAATCTGTGCAGGCGCATGCTGAGGCCCAGGACAGGGTTACCCTCTCACAGGCAGGCATACAAGCCTACAAGCAAGATGGTGTCGGAGCGTGGCGATGCTCTGCAAGCTCTCTCACACAGATCCTCTTCCTACATCCCCTACAACCGTACTAATATTTTATGTTTGCCATATGTATTTTCTTTTCATTAACGGCATGATTTGTCTGAAATGTATGCAGAACGATACTTTTCACTGCACCTCGGTACACATGACAATAAATAAATCCAATCCAATCCAATCCATGTGCCAGTCACCTGGACATTGAAACGGCGCTCCTGAGCGTGGCCCAGTCACAGCGGGCCATGCCTGAGAGCATCGGCAGCATTGCCCAGGAGCTGGCCGATGTGGCACAGTCACAGAGGGAGGTGGCCCATGTGATGATATGCATAAGCAGTTACTCACAGATACGACCTCCAACCAGCAAGTGGCAGTAAAGAACAACCACGTGACACTGCAACTTCAGAGAGTCTGGAGATAGTCGTTGTAGTGGTTGGTTGCACTTGTAATAGCTATTGGATAATTTTATAATGGTAGTTTAATAGTTAGTGGTTTTAGTAGTTTTCATATTGTTAACTGACCCACGTTATTGTTAATCTAGTGCACTAATCCCACCTGGCCAAGCAGCAAAACGTAACCCTAGTCCCAGAGGGAGATGGCGCAGTCACTGGCTGATGTGGCACAGACCCAGAAGGTGGTGGCACAGTCACTGGCTAATGTGGCACAGTCTCAGACGGAGGTGGTCCACTCCCTGTGCTCTGTGACCTCTGGTTAAGTTGGCAGCGGATCTCCAGGACTGGCAGCGCCAGGTGGCAGGGAGCCTCAGACATAGCTCCGTTCATGCCTCCGCCCCATGGAGTAGCCCAGGGGTGACTGTAGGGGAGGCGCTGGAACACAGCAGCACTTCAGACTGCCCCACCCCCCTTCTGTGCCTAGTGCATCTAGTAGGCGGCAGGCAGAACAGGGCAGCACCATGCCACCTGGGGCACCCGAGCAGCCGCTGGGCCTGTCCAGGCCCGGTCGCCCGAGAAGATGCCCGCCAAAGGGGACCAAGTCGCAGGGCAGGAATCACAGCAGGCCGCCTCCACTCCTGTTCTACCGTGTGGGGGTCCATCTAGATGTTGCGTTAGGGCCGTGAGGCCAGAAAAGTAGACACTAGTTAAGTTGACACGGATGTAGGGCACAGTTTAGTAATAGGGGCTAGGGCACATATCTGTACATATTTCATCACATTAAACACCTGTACACAATGTTACACCCTGCTTTGGTGTTCTGTCAGAAGGGTGTGAGGTCAGTGCTGGGCTGGTCTGGGCTGGCCACAGAGGGGGTGCAGGAGGGAGGGGGGAATGGCGGACTTTGGGGGTGGACTTGGTTCGGGGACTGCGGTTCTGCCAGCGGTCACCGCTCTGGTGTCTCACCCCGATTCCACCACGCCCAGCACCCCACACCTCCCCACCCCACCATCCCCACCTCCACCACCCCAGGGATTTGATGGGACCGTGTGATGGAATGGCCAGCTCACATGCAGGGATCACCCTGATGGACGATGGAAAATGCTATCGTGGGCAGGAGTCAGACATTGTCAAATGGTGCAGAGCACCAGAACGGGTTGTCATCATTCTCAATCCCATGGACCAGACCTGCTGTTACTGCCAACCCAGGGCCCCCACCCCGCCGTGTGGCAGAAGGGTATCACAGACGGGGTTGGGATGCGGTGTAGGTGCCGTGGCCAGTCAACCACCAGTCGGTAAACCTGGAGGCGATCAGAGCGTCCCGTGTGCGTCGGCCCTGATGCAGCATGTGGTGTGGCCTCTCGTGCCTGCTTGGGCAATATGTCCTGACCATCATCAGCCTCCCCCACATCCTCATTGTCGCACGAGACATGGGGTTCATCCTCCTCCTCCAGCACATCGCCCTTCTGCTCTGCGATGTTGTGGAGGATGCAGTAGACCAGCATTTTGCAGGTGACCCTCTGAACGCCATACTGGGGGGTCCCGCCAGAACGGTCCAGGCACCTGAACAGCATCTTCAGCAGGCCAAAGCACCACTCGATAACGCCAGTGGTCACTGTATGGGTGTCATTGTAGCAGTTCTCCACGTCGGTCTGTGGCCTCCGGATAGGCATCATCAACCACGACTGTAACGGATAGTCCCTGTCACCCAGGGGCCAACCTCTCAGCCAGATATGTTCCTCAAAAAGGCCGAGAATTGTTGAGTATGCTAGGATAAAGGCGTTGTGCACAGTGCCCGGGCATCGGGCCCAGACGTGCATGATGCGCATCTGATGGTCACACACCAGCTGCACGTTCATTGAGCGGAACCCCTTTCGGTTTGTGTAGAGCGGCCTGTCATCTGCAGCTGCTTGTAGAACAACATGTATCCCGTTGATTACCTTCTGGACCCGGGGCATCTTGGCGATGGTGGCGATCCCCGCTGCCCAGGCATCCTGTTGGGCTCAGTACACATTGAAATGGATGTATTGTGCCGTCTGAGCATATCGGGCTTCCATGACTGTGCGGATGCACCAATGCACCGAGCTCTGTGAGATTCCGGACAGGTCCCCACTTGCCGTCTGAAAGGGCTCAATGGCGTAAAAGTGACGGACTCTGCCCCCGCATGTCTCCCTTCCCCATCCCTGCACCCCTGATCTCATCGATGCCCAGCACCGTGGGGGCATCTGGCCCTGGCTCCCGTCCTTGCTGCTTGGGGCATCCCAGCGGTCTGCTCCACAGCCCCCATCCAGCACCCCCCTGTAGGGGCAATTGTGGGTGCTGCTCTTGGGTGGGTCGCGTGATGCCCTGCAAGCAGGTGGCGGCTGGTTTGGGGGGGGGGGGGGGGGTGGTATGGCGGATCGTATGATGGAGGGTGGGGGCTGTGATGCAGGGGTAGCTGGGCGGGGACACCCATACGGCCATACTTTCCAGAACCAAGGCCAAGGTGGATGGTCAGTGGGGTGCGCAGGAAGATGGCTGCCTTGAAGGCCACTGGAATGACAGTTCATGGACGCCGCCCCAGTCCTGTGGAGGGTCACCCCAGCCCCATGCCCATTCCCCCATCACCCTCCCCCCCCTCCCCGGCCCTGGCAGGGCCCTCCCACCTCAGGCAGCCTGGCATCCCACAGTCGCGCCCCTCAGTATCTTACCTCTTCTCTCTCCCTCATCAACCACGGCACTTGTTTCTCAATTTTTAAAAGCACAAATTAACCTCGCCATCGGAAATTCCCTCCAGTGGAGGTGGAGAATCGTGGAGACCTCGGAGAATACTGCGAATGATATGCCAACAGTGTTTACTGTACGTGCGGAGAATTGCTATTCAGCATGAAACTGGCGCCGACCATGATTTTGGTGTTTGAACCAATTCTCCGCCCAATCGCATTTCCTGATTCCAACGACAGCCGATGGAGAATCTCGCTCCCCATCTTTATTTCTCATGTGTATGTATCTAGCTTGTGCCCTATTCACATGTCTTTTGAAAGTCTCCCATTTTTCATCCACTGTTTTATCTACCAAAATGCGTTTCCAATCAACCTGCTCCAGTTCAACTTTGCAACCCTTAAACGTTGCCCTTTTCCAGTCTGGGATCTTAATCTATGATTGATTTTTATCCTTTGCCAACTTAATATTGAACCTTATTATGTTATGACCACTATTTCTCAACTGCTTCCCCACTCTGACATTCCCCACCTGATCTGCCCCATTTCCTAGGTCCAGATCCATTACAGGTTTCTCCCTCGTAGGACTGCAGAAGTACTGTTCCAGTAAGTTCTCTTGCACATACTGCAGGAATTTCTCCCCTCCTGTGACCCTCACTCTACCCTTCTCCCAGTCTACTTTACAACCTTACTTGTGCTGAGGATTTCTATAACCTTCCTACAATCCTCTCTTCTACTTCGTCCCCTCTATTTGGAGGTCTATAATAAATAGCCAATAAGGTAGCCACTCCCTTCCTGTTTCTCACCTCCAATCATATAAATTCAAATTCAGGAACTGCATCGTGTTCAAGCGCTATGATACTATCTTTGACCAAGACTGCTGCAAGTCCTTTTCTACCCAACCTATTGCTACTAAAAACCTTATAACCCAGAATGTTAAGTATCCAGTCCTGTTCTGCCTTGAGCCATGTTTCTGCCAATGCTACTATGTCATATCCCCCCAGAGCAATTTCTGTTTCCAGTTCCCACATTTTGTTCACTATACACCGTGCATTTACATCCATACAGTTTAACCCTGCCTTTATCTTTTTCTTGCCCTTTTGGGAGGTGACCATTTCTTTGTTCATCGTCAACGCTCAAGCCTTCCCCCACTTCCTTTTCCCTGTTCCCCATCTCTCTTTTGCCCTCACTGGTACTTCTAAACCTAGGCCCATTAGTCAACCCATCCTCCCATCTTACAAGTTTAAATCCATCACCACTGCACTCTTTACACTCTCAGCCATGAGATTAGTCCTATTTCGGCTCAGATAAAGCCCATCTCCTCTAAACAACTTTCTCCTTTTCCAAAAATGATTCCTATGTCCCAAAAATCTAAACTCCTCCCTTCCACACCACCCCTCAAGCCACGCATTTACCTCCCTGATCTGCCTTTGCCTAAATGGTGAAGCTCGTGGCACGGGTAGTATTTCAGAGATTACTACCCTGGAGGTCACGCATTTCATCCTACTCCCTAACTCCTGAAACTGGTCCTGAAAAACATCCAAGCTGCCCCTCCCTATGGTGCTGGTTCCCATATGAACCACAACCTCTGGTTGTTCACATTCCCTTTCCAGATGTTTGTCCAATCGATTCATTATGTCTCGAACTCTTGCGCCCAGGAGGCAACTCATGTTTTTGGTTGCAAACTAGACTTTCTTTCCCTCAAACTATTGAGCCACCCAGTACTGCCACCTTTTTAATCTGCCTACCAGCCTCCCTCTGTTTTCCAAGAGTAGCCTCAGGCACCTGGGTACTGTGGTTTTCTCTCGAGTCATCTACCCCTGGCTCACTTCATAAGCATTGAAAATTTCATACTGTTAGACAACTCCAAGGAGTCCTGGGTTTCCTGGGCCTGCTGTTTCTATTCCTTTCAACGAAGGTCACTCACTCCTGCTACACTCCTCCTTGTCTGCCTATCACGATCTGGAGTGACCACCCTGTAGTACAACTGTTCCAGAAACCTCGCCTCCCTCTTGTATGGTGTGCAGTGAAGAGAGCCACGGCTACAAATCAGCCACATGTAGTTCAAGGTCTGTTGACCTCTGGCACCTCATGCAGATGTGGCTGTCCTGGATGTCTTGTGGATCCGAAACCTCCCATACCTTGACTGCCACACACATCACAAGCTTTCCCAGAGTTCCTGCCATCTTTACTGGTCAAGATGATGCACACTGCTGTGGCTCTGCTGTTTCTAAGCTACAAACAATTATCTAACAACCATGTCTCTCTATCTCTCTGTTTTTTGGCTCGGAGGCATGAGGGAGGGAAATACTGCAGGAATGTAATGTATGGTCTTTACCCAATTATTTTTTTTTTTTCCAATTAAGGGGCAATTTAGCGTTGGCAATCCACCTAACCTGCACATATTTGGATTGTGGGAGTGAGAACCCACTCAGATACGGGGAGAATGTGCAAACTCCACACGGACAGTGACCCAGGGCTGGGATTCGAACCTGGGTCCTCAGCGCCGCAGTCCCAGTGCTACCGCATTGCGCCACCGTGCTGCCCATTTCTTTACTGTTCTTTTACACTGGGTCCTCCGCGGTCAGTTGTGGTGAGCAAGCCGACTTCTCCCAGAATCCTCCTCAGTCACATCTCTCTACTGCCCTCTGTAAGTATTACTGGAAGTGTTGTTGGAAAAGGCTGGTATGAAATGTTTTTTTTGGTTCTGGTTTTTGCTTCAGAATTTTGACCAAAATGATGATGTAATAGTATGATGTAATAGAATGCAGCAGATGGATTGAGAGGTGACGATTTGTGAAGTGACTGTGATGCTGGGATGACATCTTAAAGGAACCAGAGTCTTCTTACATTTGCTCGCAATTGTATCTGTGTTGTTACTCGTGTCTTAATAAAGCTCGTAGTCTCAAATGTGGAGAAGATGCTTTATTGTGAATTCGTTCTCTCTTCAGAGCTCTACCTATGGCTACCTTCAGTGCTACTTGCTGCTGTGTGTGTACAGCTACCAGTTCTGCCTGCTGTGAAGTGTGTTCTCACTTCCTGTCCCCGTCTATTTATATGGCTCTCCCGTGCCCCCTCTAGTGTTTGCTCAGTTGTATTGCATCTAGTTAACTTGTGATCACCACAGTATCCGGAATAAAGAGGTTCTGGATGCCTTCATCTTGGCTTCATCTTCCTCTTCCATCCCTCGAAGAAGCCTCTGAATGCCTGCTGGCAAAGGCTGGACCCTGCACTCTAGTGAGCACTGGAGAGCTGTGGGACACTTGCTTCAGGATGTCAAAAGCTTGTCCCATGACATTCTGTGTTGCCATAGGGCTCTTACTTCAGACGCTCTCTCTCCTTTCTCATGGTGATCTATCATCTACCTTTTTCTTTTCTTTCTTTCTTTCTTTCTTTCTTTCTTTCTTTCTTTCTTTCTTTCTTTCTTTCTTTCTTTCTTTCTTTCTTTCTTTCTTTCTTTCTTTCTTTCTTTCTCTCTATCTTTCTTTCTCCCTCTCTCTCCCTCTCCCTTTCTTTCTCGGTAGCACAGTGGTTATCACTGTGGCTTCACAGCACCGGGGTCCTAGGTTCAATTCCCCGCTGGGTCACTGTCTGTGCGGAGTCTGCACGTTCTCCCTGTGTCTGTGTGGGTTTCCTCTGGGTGCTCCAGTTTCCTCCCACAGTCCAAAGACGTGCAGGTTAGGTGGACTGGCCATGCTAAATTGCCCTTAGTGACCAAAAAGGTTGGGAGGGGCTATTGTGTTACGGGGAGAGGGTGGAATTGAGGGCTTAAAGTGGGTCGGTTCAGACTCGATGGGCCAAATGGCCTCCTTCTACACTGTATGTGCTATGTTATTTCTTTCTTTCTTTCTTTCTTTCTTTCTTTCTTTCTTTCTTTCTTTCTTTCTTTCTTTCTTTCTTTCTTTCTTTCTTTCTTTCTTTCTTTCTTTCTTTCGTTCTTCCTTTCTTCCTCTCTCTCTTTCTTTCTTTCTCTCTCTCCCTTTCTCTCCTTCTCTACTTCTCTCTCTTTCATTCTTTCTCTCTTTCTCTCTCTTTCCCTCTTTCTGCCTTTCTTTCTGCCTTTCTAATTTTGTATTTCCAATACTTTCCTGAAAACACATTTCTGATTTGCCCAGTGCTCACAGAGATAATCTCACCCATGGAGCCCTATTTCAGTTTTCATTAAGAGAATGTGTTCCTTTAATAAAACCTTTGCAAAGGTTTGTAATGGAACAGATGAGCCACCTGCTGCACCACAAACATATCCCTACCAGCAGTATGAAGAGAAAGACACTTGTAATTACATAGCCTCAATGTTCTTTTTTCATTATTCAATCAGGGCACATGTGCACCAGTGACAAAGCCAGTATTTATTGCTGATCTCTAATTGCCACGAAGCAGATAGTGGTGAGCTGTGTCCTTGAATTGGTGCAGTTCATATACAGCAGGAAGGAAGTGTCAGGATATTGACGCAGAGACAGTGAAGCAATGGCGATCTCGTTCCAAGTCAGAATGGTGTCTGGCTTGGTGGGGAATGTTCAGGTTGTGCTGCCCTGCTGCCTTTGTCCTTCTAGGTGGTAGACGACATAGGATTGGAAGTTTCTGTCGAAGGAGCCTTGTTGAGTAGCTGCATGGTAGCATTGTGGATAGCACAATTGCTTCACAGCTCCAGGGTCCCAGGTTCGATTCCGGCTTGGGTCACTGTCTGTGCGGAGTCTGCACATCCTCCCTGTGTGTGCGTGGGTTTCCTCCGGGTGCTCCGGTTTCCTCCCACAGTCCAAAGATGTGCAGGTTAGGTGGATTGGCCATGATAAATTGCCCTTAGTGTCCAAAATTGCCCTTAGTGTTGGGTAGGGTTACTGGGTTATGGGGATAGGGTGGAGGTGTTGACCTCGGGTAGGGTGCTCTTTCCAAGAGCCGGTGCAGACTCGATGGGCCGAGTGGCCTCCTTCTGCACTGTAAATTCTATGATAAATTCTATGATATGTATATGGAACGCTGATCCCACTGTGCATTGGTGGTGGTGGTGGGAGTGAATATTGAAGTTGCTGGAAGGGGTGCCAATCAGGCAGGCTGCTTTGTCTTGGATTGTGTTGAGCTTCTTGAGTGTTGTTGGAGGGGACATAGCTTTAAATTGAGGGGAGATAGATATAGGACAGATGCCAGAGGTAGGTTCTTTACTCAGAGAGTAGTAAGGGCATAGAATGCCCTGCCTGCAACAGTAGTGGACTCGCCAACACTAAGGGCATTCAAATGGTCATTGGATAGACATACGAACGATAAGGGAATAGTGTAGATGGGCTTCAGAGTGGTTTCACAGGTCGGCGCAACATCGAGGGCCGAAGGGCCTGTGCTGTAATGTTCTATGTTCTACTCGTCCAGACAAGTGGAGAGTATTTCCATCACACTCCTGGCTTGTGCCTTGTCGATGGTGGAGAAGCTTCAGGGAAGCAGGGCGTGAGTCACTCACTAATCACTCTCTGGTCTGCTCTTTTAACCAAAGTCTTTATTTAGCTGGTGCAGTTAAATTTCTGGTCAATGGTTACCCCCCCGGATGTTGATAACTGGAGATTCAGCAGTGCTAATGTCATTGAATGTTAAGGGAATACAAGAACAAAGAACAAAGAAAAGTACAGCACAGGAACAGGCCGTTTGGCCCTCCAGGCCTGTGCCGACCATGCTGCCCGTCTAAACTAAAATCTTCTACACTTCCTGGGTCTGGATCCCTCTATTCCCATCTTATTCATGTATTTGTCAAGATGCACCTTAAACGTCACTATTGTCCCTGCTTCCACCCTGCTCCTCCGGCAGCAAGTTCCAGGCACCCACTACCCTCTGTGTAAAAAACTTGCCTCGTACATCACCTCTAAACCTTTCCCCTCGCACCTTAAACCTATGCCCCCTAGTAATTGGCCCCTCTACCGTGGGGAAAAGCCTCTGACTATCCACTCTGTCTATGCCCCTCATAATTTTGTAGACCTCTATCAAGTTGCCCCTCAACGTCCGTCGTTCTAGTGAGAACAAACCAAGTTTATTCAACCGCTCCTCATAGCTAATGCCCTCCATACCAGGCAACATCCTGGTAAATCTCTTCTGCACCGTCTCTAAAGCCTCCACATCCTTCTGGTAGTGTGGTGACCAGAATTAAACAAATGTGGCCTAACTAAGGTTCTATACAGCTACAACATGACTTGCAAATTTGTATACTCATTGCCCCGGCCAATGAAGGCAAGCATGCTGTATGCCTTCTTGACTACCTTCTCCACCTGTGTTGCCCCTTTCAGTGACCTATGGACCTGTACACCTCGATCTCTCTGACTGTCAATACTCTTGAGGATTCTGTCATTCACTGTATATTCCCTACCTGCATTAGACCTTCCAAAATGCATTACCTCACATTTGTCTGGATTAAACTCCATGTGGTTCAATTTTCTCTTGTTGGAGATGGCCATTTCCTCACACATCTGTAGCAGGAATGTCACTTGCCATTTAGCAGCCTGAATGTTATCCTGTTGTTGTTGTATGTGGCCATGGACCGCATTAATGCCAACTGATCACTGTACAGTCATCAGCAAACATCCGTACTATTGACCTTCTGAGTGAAGAATGGTCATTGATGAAGCAGCTGAAGATGGTTAGGCCTCAGATAATGGAAGGATTCTCCGGCCCCCAGCCATGTGTTTCTCGGAGACGCGGCGTTCGCTGACAGCGGGATTCTATCTTCCTGCTGCTTGTCAATGGGATTTCTCATTGAAACCACCCCATGCCACTGCAAAACCCACTGGCAGCAGGAAATGTGAATCCCTAGCACCAGAGAATTCCTTCACAAAGTCTTCAGCGATATCCGGAGCTGGGATAATTGGCCTGCAATAGCTGCAACCATCTTTTCTCGTGCTCGCATTGACTTCAATGATTGTAGAGTTTTCCTCCTAATTGCCATTGACTTCAATGTAACCAAGGCTCCTTAATGGAACATTTTTGCCCATGTTTGGGCCAAAGTTGTAATGGGATCTGGAGAGAAGTGGCCTCGGGAAAACCTGACTGAGCACCGATGACCAGGTTATTAACAAATGAGTACTGATTGATAGAACAAAAATGTTAATGATGTCTTGCATCATTTTGCTGTTGATTGAGAGGAGAGTGACGGGATAATAATTTGAGTTGTGCTTTTTGTGGGCAGGACATATCTGGGAATGTTTTCACGCAATGACTCATGAATTGGTCAGCACGGTAGCACAGTGGTTAGCACAGTCGCTTCACAGCTCCAGGGTCCCAGACTTGATTCCCGGCTGGGTCACTGTCTATGCAGAGTCTGCATGTTCTTCCCGTGTCTGCGTGGGTTTCCTCCGGGTGCTCCGGTTCCTCCCACAGTCCAAAGACGTGCAGGTTAGGTGGATTGGCCATGCTAAATTGCCCTTAAGTGTCCAAAAAAGGTTAGGTGGGGTTAAGGGGGTAAGGTGGAGGCGTGAGCATAAGTGGGGTGCTCTTTCCAAGGACTGGTGCAGACCCAATAGGCCAAATGGCCTCCTTCTGCACTGTAAATTCTATGAAATTCTATGAATAAGATACAATTGCTTGGGGTATTCCATACTCAAACATCCCACAAAAAGTCAAAGACAGGAATAATCAGTTCGTGTCTGGTAGTGCTGGTCGAAGAAGGAATGTTGGCAAGGACAGAGGAAGAATTCCCAATTCTTCCTTCACAAGATAGATACAATTGAGGAAGGCATTTGATGAATCCTTATTTTGCGCAAGTTGATGCTGGCGTTTTCCCATACTACCTCAGTGAGCACACTTCAGTACCATTTTCAATCATCCACATCTCCATACGATGACGTTCAGGGTGTCTCTTTTGAAAATCCCAGGTCTCCCCTCCCTTTCCTCTTAACTGAGATCACTAACTAGAGATTGCCCAAACAGTTTCACAAGGCTTCTGTTCTCAACACCCACAATATTAAACTTTATTAGTGTCACAAGTTTATCTTTATTAGTGTCACATTAGCACTGCAATGAAGTTACTGTGAAAAGCCCCGAGTCGCCACATTCCGGCACCTGTTCGGGTACGCAGAGGGAGAATTCAGAATGTCCAATTCACCGGACAGCACGTTGTTCGGGAGTTGTGGGAGGAAACTGGAGCATCCGGAAGAAACCCACGCAGACACGGGAGAACATGCAGACTCCGCACAGACAGTGACCCAGACCGGGAATCGAACCCAGGTCCCTCCAGTTGTGAAACAATAGTGCTAACCACTGTTTAAATGTGAGTTAGGTAATAAATCAAAAAATTCTGTAATCATTACAGAAACCTATTACATGCAGCTATTGAGGGAGTGTTAAGAGTTTTCTGGATGGGTGAAGTAGGATGTGTTGAATTACAAGTCTGCGAAATACCTTGTTACTAGTGTGGTGAAAGCTGACTCTCGGCATCCTTTTAAGAGGGATTCAGACCAATTTCTGACAGGAGCAGAGATCTTATGATGTAAAGGGCAATCCTTGATCCACGTGATCATCTGGACTGGTGGTGATCACCTGAGCCAGTCAGACAAATTTTGAAGAGTATTTTTCTCCTTATTGGCCTTGTGTCCTTTACTCTCGAGCAGGAGATTGCTTGACAGCAAGGGTCACGGTGAGGAAACGGGTTTTGGGTGAGTTGTTAAAGGGGCCAGGGAGGGAAAGGATGTTTAGCCACGAGGGCCTGTGTTCATTGGCTTGTGAGCTAGACTTGATGGACCAGTTGGTCATTTCCTGTCCAAGACTTTCATAATTTGGTAATGACCTAGCCTGTGTCAATGGCTGTGATATTGTTACGGTGGAAGGGCTGCATGGAGTGGGTTCAGTGGCAAAGTGTGCCTTCATCACGCCCAGCAATGCTGGCTGAGATTGGACATTTAAGCCCTGTTCTGAGATTGAGCGATAAGCCTCAAACCCATGAGCAATAATGGTTTCAAATGAGCCACATACAGAGTAATACCTCAGGACAGTGCTTAGAGAAGAGTCTTCCTGCTAACTGGTGCAATCACTTTGTTGTTTCACAGGCAAGAGAGGAACCACAAGGTGCTTCCTGATATCCATGTTCTGGATCCTGCCTACCCTCAGAAACCTGTCTGTGCACAAGTAAATCGCTTCATCCTTTGAAATAATTCAACCAAATCACCCTTCGATTTCCTCGGGGATACAAGCCATGTTTTCCTGCATTGCCTCAGTAATCTATCGGCATGACTTTATGCCTTGGCAGCATTCTGCTGATTCTACGCTGCACCTCTCGAAGGCCAATATGTCTTCTCTCAGTGCCCAGATACTGAAGGCAAGGCTCCAAGTGGGATCTGGCCAAGGCTCTGTACAACTGAAACACCACTTCTGAATTGCAATCTGTTTGAGACAAAGACCGATGGTCTGTGAGCTTTTCTGATTGCTTTTTGTACCTGTGCGCTGGTTTAGAGTTATTTATGGGCATGGACACCCAAATCCCTTCACTGCTCCTAGTCTCCAACCAGCAATGAAATATTTTGTGTCAAATAGGTGTTGTCGCTTTCTTTGGGCCAAATGACATTTAATTTTCCAAAATATTCTCATCCTTTCCTTGGTGCAGGTCACTGTACAGTCTGCAGGAATATTTTGCCAGAGAGGCAAAGTGTAGGGGTGGATGGAAGACATTGTGTGGCTATTTATGTTTTCACTCAAGCTTTAATATATTCACCGCAGAGCAGACCTCTGTGTGACAGCTCCACGTTAATTATCCTCCTTTGCCATTTTACTTGGATTCACAGTAATTGCTTCATGGCAGGGCACAGGTTTTATTCATGGTGAGAATTTTACGTCTGCAAATGTCACAAAGCCTTCCTTTGCAGGACAATTAATTGACAGGCAAAGAAGCTGGATGCAATTAATACAGGACAAAATGAAATGATTAACTCGGTGTCAAGTGGCTGCCATGGGGAGCAAAGTTTTGTTGATACTTCTCAAGAATGGAGCTTGTCATCCAATCAAGGCAACGTTTCACCTCTGACCTCCGGCCTCTCAGCTCAGTCCTCATCCTTCCAGTTTATCTTTATCTCAGAGTGTCCACTGAATTTTCCTGTACCTATTTTGCTTCAAATACCCCAATCTGCACACAATAAGTTACATTTGCACGATCCTTTAAGGGAGTAAAACATTCTATTTACTTCACAGGAGTGCCTTTGGACAAAAATATTAAGGCCAAGTCGAAGAAGGAGCCATTTTAGGGCAGATGACCAAAATCGTAGAATCATAGAAAAGTTACAGTACAGAAGGGGGCCATTCAGCCCATCTTGTCCATGCGAGCCCTAGGACACCTGGGTGCCCTTTCTAATCCCACCTTCTTGCACCCGGTCCATAGCCCTGTAACTTCGAGCCAGATCCAGGTACTTTTTAAAAGACTTTAGAGTCTCTCCCAACTTCGGGCAGTGAATTCCAGCCACCCACCACCCTCTGTGTAAAAAATGTTTCCTCATGTCCCCCCTACACCTTCTGCCACTTAACTTGAATCTATGTCCCCTCGTTCCAGAATTCTCCACTAAGGGAAACAATTTTATTCTGCCCACCCTATCTCTTCCCTCATAATTTTGAGCACCTCAATTAAGTTACCCCTCAGCCTTCTTTGTTCCAAGGAAAATAACCCCAACCGATCCAATCTCTCCTCATAGCTGAACTTTTTTAGCCCTGGCAACATTCTTGTAAACCTCCTCTGCACTCTCTCCAGCGAAATAATGTCCTTCCTGTAATGTGGTGACCAGAACTGCACATAATATTCCAGTTTGGTCAGAGGAGTAGATTGAGTTTCCTCTCCCTTCCAGCTCCAATTTTATCCTTCCCTTCCAGCCCCTATTTTGTTCCCATCAAAACTGATCACACCAACCCTTACTTACAAGATAATACATGGCTTAGAAAGGGTGGACGCAAAGAAACTGTTTCCGTTAGGCGAGGAGACGAGGACCCGTGGGCACAGCCTTAGAATTAGAGGGGGTAAATTCAGAACAGAAATGCAGAGACATTTCTTCAGCCAGAGAGTGGTGGGCCTGTGGAATTCATTGCCGCGGAGTGCAGTGGAGGCTGGGACGCTAAATGGCTTCAAGGCAGAGATAGATAAATTCTTGATGTCGCGAGGAATTAAGGGCTACGGGGAGAATGCTGGTAGGTGGAGTTGAAATGCCCATCAGCCATGATTGAATGGCGGAGTGGACTCGATGGGCCGAATGGCCTTACTTCCACTCCTATGTCTTATGGTCTTATGGTCTAACCCCTACTCGGAGCTTGGAGAACAAATCAGCTTGGTTTTACGAAAGGAAAATCCTGTTTGACAAACTACAAGCAACTCATTTCATGACCTGCAGAAAGTCAATTTCTTCAAGGGAATCCTGAAAACCCCTTTAGCACATGGCTTCAGACATTGAACTTACCTAAACTACATCACAGCAGTGAAGACATATTTTCCATCAGATCTGCAATGAATGTTTTCCAGAACAGGACAATCAAGCGATTGATCAACTATGCCTTTAGTTTATTACATTGTAAAAGTGCACTGTTCTCTTCAGCTGCAATTTCCTTGAGTGTTTTTGCATGACTGTCTGAGTGAGTTCTACAACATTAGATTTTGTGATGAGCACTTGAATAAACAATTCTTTTTATTTAAACCCACGAGAAGCTTGCGGCTGGTAATTCAAATTATCCACACACTTGGAGGATAAAAAGCAAATGCATCTTCCTTCCAAAAGCTTACTGTTTTGGGGCACTATATAAGGGAAGAGAGGTTTCAGTCATTCTCTCTCAAGTACTATGATGACAAAGAGAGTAATTTATCTAATTTGGCAGAAGATACAAAACTAAATGGGGATTCAAGCGTAAGGAGGATGCAAAGAGTCTGCAAAAAGATAAAGAGAGGTTAAGTGAGTAGACAACAAGGTGGGCAGATAAATTATAACATACGCTGTTATGAGCTTATTCATTTTGGTCAACGGAATAGAAAAGTGGGGGAATAGAATGGAAGGCGCACGGTGACACAGTGCTTAGCACTACTGCCCCACTGCACTAGGGGCTCGGGAATTTTGGAATTTGTAGTATCCATGAAATTAGCAGCCAAAGAAGCTCAACAGTTGAGTTCAAAATCAAGGATTGACAAGATGTCAGCTGAACCTCGAACGCAAGCACAGATTTCTACTTGTCATAGGTGTGCAAAAACTGGGCACTGAGCAGCAGATTGGTGCAAAGACATCATGTGGAGAAATGGTGGCAAAGAGGGCCACATTATATGCGCTGATTGGAAAAAGAAACAAGTTTCAGGCAAAAGTTGCAGGAAGCAAGAGCCAAATAAAACAAATTAGAATTAGAATTAGAACAGTACAGCACAGAACAGGCCCTTCGGCCCTCAATGTTATGCCGAGCAATGATCACCCTACTCAAGCCCACGTATCCACCCTATACCAGTAACTCAACAACCCCCATTAACATTATTTTTTTTAGGACACTAAGGGCAATTTAGCCTGGCCAATCCACCTAACCCGCACATCTTTGGACTGTGGGAGGAAACCGGAGCACCCGGAGGAAACCCACGCACACACAGGGAGGACATGCAGACTCCGCACAGTGTCCCAGCCGGGAATCGAACCTGGGACCCTGGAGCTGTGAAGCATTGATGCTAACCACCATGCTACCATGCTGCCCCCAATGGACAAGCTGAATCAAGGATAAAGTGTCCAATTGGTACAAAAAGAACGTGAGAATAAACTTGACTCACAGTCCGAAGATGAACTGTCATTAAATGTATTAGCTATTGCTGGTGCAATAAACCGATATTGGGTCACTCTATTCCCGGACAGTCGGCCGGTGAAGATGGAGTGGACACTGGGGCAGCTGACTCGCTGGTGCCAGAGACTGTTGATCAAAACAAGCTCTGACATATTGACCCTCAACCCTCGAAGATACTGTTAAAAACCTACACTAGAGAAGTGAGGGGCTGTATTGAAGTGACAGTGAAATTAAATGGACAGATGGTAGATTTGTCCTTGCACATACTCAAAGGAACTTATCCAGCAGAAATGGGAAGAACTTGGCCGAAAAAGATCAGATTAAATTGGGCTGTGGTAAATCTCATGATTCTGTCTCAGGCCTACCCAAAATCTTGAAGAAACATGCCATTGTCTTCAAGGGTGGGTTGTTGCTCATTCTGGGTGAGTGTGCTTAACACTCAATTTGGCTTTGTTTCTTTACTTAGCTCTGGAGTCGCCAGGTATCGTTAAGATACCGCCACAAGTTCAAGGTGAAGTTCAAAGCAATAAAACCATACACCAATTAGTAAGTTCAAACAACTGAGTTTATTATATTACAATTATAATAACTACCCATGCACACGTTAAAAGGATTAAACTATTCCTACCGCTAAATAAACTAATACTTATCTCGAAGGAACTGCCGGATCAGGGAACAAGGTCTCTTGCTCTGTTCTGGTCTGCAGACTTCAGGTTGGTATAGGTTAAAAGGGGTCAGGAGTGTCTATCTCTGGTAGCGATCGTTGTGAGACACTTACTTGCTGGTGGCTGCTGTCCCAAACCTCTCTCTCTCTCCTTCAAAGTCTTCTTGGCAAAAGCTGGTCGAGGTGCTGGTCCACAAGGGAGGGCTGGTCAAGGAGAGAGGAGGGCTGGACAAGAAGAATGAACCATGTGTGGGACCTGTCTTTCATAGGTCCCAGGGATCCGCGCCCCTTTGGGCGGACTCCCTTACCTGCTCGGAATCGATTGGGTCTCTTCCCAATCGACATGTTTGAATCCCCCCAATACTGAGGCTGTTCCTTGGCTACTGGGTGGGCTTTCAGGCTCTTTGTTTTCGAACCCCACTGGTGACGGGGTGTCTGGTATTCTTTACAATGTTGCAGTTACTTCCCCATTTGTGTCCATTGTCTCTGGAATCGTTCCATTAATATGCTAACTATCTCGGAGATTGCCTCATTAGTATGCAGAATGTTCGTTTCGGTGCTGTCTGCTCTCTTGGCAGACAGAATCCACACCTGCTTGGTGCAGCCTGCTGGTGCTGCAAACATTGTCCATTTTATCCTATATGCTTTGCGTTCCTCAAATTTGTATTTAGGGAATGGCCAACTCTGGTGGCTACAGGGTGTAGGAAGCTTGAAGAATATCTCGAGGAAGAAAGTCAGGCGAGATGCTTATAGGTTAGGTCAGTGCTGTATGCAATCAGACCTAAGGTTCAGGCGGAATTAAAATGGCTGGTCAGAATTGGAGTTGTTGAAGCCATTAACATGAATGATTAGGCTGCGTTAATGAAAAAGGACGGACCTGTATGCATCTGTGGTGATTTTAAAGTCACTATTAATCCTGGGCTGTGTGCAGAGCGCTACCCTTTAGTCCTGATTGATGACCTATTTGCTGGGTTGGCTGGAAGCCAAAACTTCAGCAAAATAAACCTCATTCAAGCATATTTTCAAATTAATGTGGATCAGGAATCACAACAGTTATTGACGATTGTGACATATAAAGGCTTATTTCAATACAAAAGACTATCATATGGCATCTCTTCAACACCTTGTTGTTCCAATGAGCTATGGACCATACCTTAAGCAGATTAAACGGTGTCCAGTGTTATCTGGATGTTACCTTGGTTACTGGGAAGGATGAAGAAGAACATCTCCACAACCTAGAGCCACACTCCAGAGATTTGAAGATCATGGATTAAGAAAAGACAAATGTGCATTATTCCAATCTTCAAATTGAATATCTGAGTCATGTCATCAATGTCAAGGAACTGACGAAGTGGCCATAACCGAGGCACCCACACCTCAATATGTCAACCAATTTAAATCTTTCTTCGGTTGACTAAATTACAACGAAAGGTTTGTATCTAATCTAACGACTATTCTAGAAACCTTGCACAGACTACTGTGTCAAAATAAAAAGTGGAAAAGGGGAATCAATGTGAGAGAGCATTCATAAAAGTCAAAGAAATGCGACTCAAGTCAGAAGTCCTGACACATTTTGATCCAAATTTACTCCTGTAACTGGCATGTGACACATGGGGTTGGGGTGGTGCTTTCCCACATAATGCCCACAGGGGAATAGGACGTTGAATAAAGCCAAAAGCAATTATGCGCAGAGACTGAAATAATAACCTTTTTATTGCCACAAGTAGGCTTACATTAACACTGCAATGAAGTTACTGTGAAAAGCCCCTAGTCGCCGCACTCTGGCGCCTGTTCGGGTACACAGAGGGACAATTCAGAATGTCCAAATCACCTAACAAGCACGTGTTTCGGGACTTGTGGAAGGAAACCGGAGCACCCGGTGGAAACCCACGCAGACACAGGGAGAGCGTGCAAACTCCGCACAGACAATGACCCAAGCCGAATATCGAACCTGGGACCTTGGCGCTGAGAAGCAATAGTGCTAACCACTGTGTTACCATGGTTAAGAAGTCCTAAGAATAATTTTTGGAATAAAATAGTTTTACCAATTCCTGTTTTGGAAGAAATCCACTTTATGGATGGACCATCATCCACTAACAGCAATGTTTGGACCTCATTCCGGGATTCCATCAATGGCAGCGAGCAGGATGCCAAGGTGGGCAGTCTAACATCACAGCCTGTATTGTTAACACCTTTTTAAAAATAAATTTAGAGTACCCAATTCATTTTTTCAAATTAAGGGGTAATTTAGTGTGACCAATCCACCTAGCCTGCACATTTTATGGGTTATGGGGGTGAAAGCCACGCAAACACGGGGAGAGTGTGCAAACTCCACACGACAGTGACCCAGAGCCGGGATCGAACCTGGGACCTCGGCGCCGTGAGGCAGCGGTGCTAACCCACTGCGCCACCATACTGCCCTTGTTAACTTCGAAATAAAGTTCTACCTTTTGGTTGAACCCTCAAGGCTTGCAGACTCAATCATGACTCCACCACACTTGTCTCCCAAAAACGTCCTTTTTTCCTACAACGTACTGAAAACCCAACATTCCTGCCAACTAAATCCTAACTATTGATAGAATGAATGTGGATTTGTCATATGTTTCATTGGTTATATTCCAGAAGATGATGACCCTCTGCGAAAGGAACAACTCTTTTCATCCGATCCAGCACCTTGCCTGCAGATTATCCCCAGTTCACGGAATGATAGAATCAGACAGCACAGCGGAAAGCCATCCAACCCATCATTTGGAGGTGGGGGGGGGGGCGGAGTTTGGGAGGAGCTTTGATTGGGGTATTCACGATTATGAAGGGTCTGTTCAGATGCAGAGAGGGAGAAAGTGTTTCCGCTCGTGAAAGGATCGAAACAGAGGGCACAGATATAAGGTAGTTGAGGGGGACAAAACAATCGATGAAGACATGAGGAGAAAGCTTTTAGTGCAGTAAGTAGCTAGGATCTGGAATGTGCTGCCTTAGTGTGTGTTGGAGACAACTTCAATCGAAAGGTCATTGGCTCGTATCTGAAAATGGAGAATGCGTTCCCGCCACTTTTTCATCTCAAGTTTAAATGTCCAGAATAAAAGCAAATCACTGCTGGAATCTGAAATAAAAACAGAAAATCTCAGCAGAGCTGACAGCATCTGTGAAGAGAGAAGGGAGTTAACGTTCCGAATCTGGATACCCAGACATGAAATATTACCTCCATTCTCTCTCCATAGATGCTGTCAGGCCTGCTGAGATTGTCCAGTGTTTTCTGTTTTTGTTTTAAATACCCAGGTCTTGCTGACTGTGGTCTGTTTTTGTATCTGAGATGTTGTCAATGGTGCTGCACATTGTGCAGTCACCATGAAATATCCCCATTTCAAGGGCGGTATGTGGCCCAGTGGTTCGTGTTGAGGACCCGGGTTCGAATCCCGGCCCTGGGTCCCTGTCCACGTGGAGTTTGCATATTCTCTCCATGTCTGTGTGGGCTTCACTCTCACAACCCAAAGATGACTTGATGGGCCGAATGGCCTCCTTCTGCGCTGTAAATTCTATGTGTAGGTTAGCTGGATTGGCCACGCAAAATGACCCCTTAATTTGGAATAAAAAATAATTGATTACTCTAAATTTAATTTTTAAAAATTAAAAATTTAATTTTTAAAAATGAAATATCCCCACTTCTGGCCCTATGATGCAGGGAAGGCCATTGATGAAGCAGCTGAAGATGGTTGGATCGAGGCCACTACTCTGAGGAACTCCTGCAGTAATGTCCAGAAGCTGAGATTATTGACCTCCAACAAGCACAATCAGGTATGACCCCAACCAGTAAAGGTTCTTTTTCTCACATGATTCCAATTGATTTTAATTTCGCTAAGGTGAACTTGGTCAAGTACGACTTTGATGTCATTCTCACCTCAGTTCTGTAATTTTGCTGTTTGTCCACATTTGGACCAAGGCTGTAATGAAGTCAGGAGCTGACTAACCCAGGATGGATCCAAAATGAGCATCAATCAACAGGTCATTTCTGAGAATGTGCTGACTTAATAGCTCAATTACACCTTTCATCAATTTTCTGATGATCAAGAGTAGACAGATGGTAATTGGCTAGTTAGATTTGACTTGTCGTTTGTGGACAAGACATTTCTGGGGCAATTTTCCACATCGCAGGGTCGATGTCAGTGTTGGAGATTTAGTGGAACACCTTTCTAGGCCATAGAAGGAGTGTTTGTGATGCAGCCAAACAAATTGATAATCAACCCAACACAAATCAAGATGTCTACTGTTAGATGTGATTCTGTGCTTGGGCAGCATTTGCTGAACAACCCTGAGTGCATTGATAGCTGCACAAACACCAATTTAAGATAATCAGTCAAGCTCAGAATCACATGCCTCTTTACGCTTGCAGGAAGTGACATACTTTCATGTGCAGGGACATGTTCTCTGTTAATAAGAGGAATATGTGCAGGCTCCATACCAAGCTGTGATACAACCAGAAAGAATGCTTTCTATGGTGCACCTATAGAAGCTGGTGATATGCCAAATTTCCTTAGTATGGGGCAGCACGGTAGCATTGTGGATAGCACAATTGCTTCACAGCTCCAGGGTCCCAAGTTCGATTCCGGCTTGGGTCATTGTCTGTGTGGAGTCTGCACATCCTCCCCATGTGTGCGTGGGTTTCCTCCGGGTGCTCCGGTTTTCTCCCACAGTCCAAAGATGTGCAGGTTAGGTGGATTGGCCATGATAAATTGCCCTTAGTGTCCAAAATTTCTCTTAGTGTTGGGTGGGGTTACTGGGTTATGGGGATAGGGTGGAGGTGTTGACCTTGGGTGGGGTACTCTTTCCAAGAGCCGGTGCAAACTTGATGGGCCGAATGGCCTCCTTCTGCACTCTAAATTCTATGTTCAAGCTTTGCACCTGTATTGAATTACAGAAGAGCTAAGGGAGCTTTCGTCAACCGAAAACCAACTTTTTCTCCTGAAGTGTACACATTGTTGTGACCATTTGAAATTTGGCATTCTTGCATTTGTCCTGATGAGTGTAAGATGAAAAACTTTGGCAACATGTCTATCTTTTCAGCAATATTCAATCTGTTAACCCTTCCAATGCACCAATGACAGATAGTGAGAGATTCCTGGCCAACCTGACTTGGTGTGGATTGTCGCCTCTCAAGCTACGACCACTTGCTTAATTTTGACAGCGAGAGATACCCACAGTCCCTCGTGGGCTGTGGCTGATTACAGATGGATGGACCAGAACTGTAAATTGCCAACTTCCCATTTTCAGCCAGAGGGTGGCAACTCCACACGTCTTCCACTTTGCACTAGATTTGATTCAGTGGGGCTGAGGCATTCCAAGAGCTTTGCAAACTTTGAGATGGTCCACAGGCTATTTAACTGTGGTGCCCAAAATTAAGAAGGTTTGGATTGAGTAAAACATGAGGAGTTGTTCCTGTTGGCAGAAGGGCCGGTGACCAGATTTGAGATAATTGGCAGATGAACCAGAGGGGGGGGAACGAGGAGAATCATTTTCAAACCACGGGTTGTAATGATGTGCAACACATGGCATGCAACGGTGCTGGAGGCAGATTCAGCAGTAATTATCCAAAGGGGAATACTGTGCTTCAAATGGAAAATCTGTTGGGCTATGGAGAAAGAGCCAAGGGAGCGTGACTAATTAGATAAGAAGAGAATAGAATCTCTGCAGTGCAGAAGGAGGACAATTGGCCTATCGATTCTACACTGACCCTCCCTTGAAAGACCACTCTATCTAGGCCCACTCTGTGCTGTAACTTTTTATGAAATGAAATGAAAATCGCTTATTGTCACGAGTAGGCTTCAATGAAGTTGCTGTGAAAAGCCCCTAGTCGCCACATTCTGGCGCCTGTTTGGGGAGGCTGGTACGGGAATTGAACCTGCTGGCCTGCCTTGGTTTGCTTTAAAAGCCAGCGATTTAGCCCAGTGTGCTAAACCAGCCCCTGAGCTGAGCCAAGCTGGCACGAGCAGTTGAACCAAACACCAGATCATAAGAAATAGGTGGGGTGCAGGAAGAGCTTACGGCCCCTCGAGCCTACTCCACCATTCAACAGGATCTCTGGCTTCTATTGCACTTTTCTGGCCCACTCTCCATGTCTGCTGATTCATTGAGAGATCAAACGTCAGTCTATCCCAGACATAAATACATTCAATGATGGAGCATCCCGTGTTCTCTGTAGGGAATTCCAAAGATCCGCAACTACTTGAGTGCAGGAACTTCTCCTCATCTCAGTCCTCAATGATTGTCTCCTTATCCTGAGGCTCTTCCTCCATGTCCTCGATTCTCCAGCAAGGGGAAGCAATTTTTCAGTGCCTGCTGTGTGAAGCTTAATTGAAGTACAGAATTTTAAACAACACCCTGTCTAGGCCCTGCCTCAAGAAAGCACAGAGGGACAGGACACTGATCTACACGGCATTCCCCGCAAACTTTGTGATTTTACAGGTTGGCAATGGCCCCGTCCACCAGTCAGAATGTCAAAGGCAATCCTGCCTTGGCCAGCCTTGGAACCCCTGACTGCATTTTGATTTGCTCAGAAATTAATTGCCTCTGGTAGGAACTTCCGTCCCTTTAAGTAAAGAGACCCCCACCTCAAGAGTCTACCCCGGCCAATCAGAGGACCGGAAACTCTTCAGTCTCACCAGCACCCATCAGGATCAGTGGCCAGTATTGGTACTGCGGGCAGCCCCAGCCCAACCAATGAAGGTAATACAGATCAGGTTCACTGTGGCCAGCAGGCAGGTAAAAGTGAGGAAAGAGCCAGGAGATAGAGGGAAGGGGGATAGTTTCTGAGGGCATAACGTGCCACTGGAGATCGGCTGTCCTCCAAGGATCACAAGGTGCCCAATCAGGAGGGCACAACCCAGCAAGTATGGAGGCAGGTGACTCATCACTGAGTGCAGTTAGCGTGTGAACTTGGGAATTTGGAGAGAAGAGACATTTTAAGGGTTAATCGCTTTCTAAAATTCAGTCTAGCTTGTATTTAACTTTAGCAGTAACTTATAGTTCAGTGCAAAGTTTGTTTCAGCCGATCAGTGATAAACAAGCTCGCCACAGGAGAGACAGCTGCAGTTAGTTAATTAGGTAGCTAGTTCAAACTACTTTCTCTAGCCAGCCATGCTGACTCATCTCAGGAGAATCTTGACTGGTATTAATAGAGATGTTCTTTCCAAGTACTCAGAATAAGCAAGCAGGAAGACAGCAGGTGCAACTAGTCACCGAGTATGGACTTGGGAATTTGCTGAGTCAGGGCATTTGGTGCAGTGTCACGGTTCAGGACATCGTCTCAGGGCTGGCGAGGAACTTGCAATGGGCGGAGGAGGATCCTGTTGTCGTGGACCATGTTGGTACCAAGAACGTTGCGAGGGCTAGAAAAGAGGTTATGAGTAGCCAGGCGCAAAATTAAAAAGCAGCATCTCAATTTTAACAACCTCTGGATTATTACCTGAGCCACAAGCAAATTAGCATATTGTAAATAAGATTAAAGAGATGAGTGTGTGGGAGAATTGAATTTTGATTCACCTATTAATGGGGAAAGTGAGAGCTGTACCATTGGGATTGCTTTCATTGGTACCATGCCAGAGCCAGTTATCCAGTGAGTTGCATAACTTTGGTGCTAGAGAGTACATTGAACTAAATAGTGAGGGAAAGGGATCATGTGAGAGCATATGTATTAAATCAAAGGTTAACAACAAGGTAATAGTGCAGGGTAGCGATTGGGGTAAATATAAAAAGAGTGTGGCACAAACTTGGGTGTACCAGCAGATAAGGCCAGAGATTGAAAAAATGATAAAAAGGCAAAGTTAGAGACTCTGTACCTGATTATGCGCAGCATTCATAACAAAATGAATGAACTATTAGCGCAGAGAGAAGTAAATTATGTATGGCCTGATAGCCATTAAAGAGTGGTTACAAGGTGACCAAATCTGGGACTTCAATATTAAAGGGTATTTGACATCTCAAAAGATTGGAAGCTAGGAAAAGGGGCTGGTTTAGCTTACTCGGCTAAATCGCTGGCTTTTAAAGCAAACCAAGCAGGCCAGCAGCACGGTTCGATTCCCTTACCAGCCTCCCCGGACAGGCGCTGGAATGTGGCGACTAGGAGCTTTTCACAGTAACTTCATTGAAGCCTACTCGTGACAATAAGTGATTTTCATTTCATTTCAAAGGTGGTGGGGTAGCTCTGTTAATTAAAGTTGTCATTAGTACATTATTAGGACATCACCTTAGCTCAAAAAAGCAGAATGAAGACTTGTTATAGATAAGAAATAGGAAAGACAAGAAGCCACTTGTGAGAGTTTATAGGCCATCAAATATACATTATACTGTAGGACAGAGTGTACAGAAAGAAATACATGGGACTTGTAAAAAAATTACTACAATATTCATGGGTGATTTTGGTCTACATGTCGATTGGTAAATATAACCTGGAACATTGGTTTATAATAGGGGCCTCACGGTAGCATGGTGGTTAGCATCAATGCTTCACAGCTCCAGGGTCCCAGGTTCGATTCCCGGCTGGGTCACTGTCTGTGTGGAGTCTGCATGTCCTCCCCGTGTGTGCGTGGGTTTCCTCCGGGTGCTCCGGTTTCCTCCCACAGTCCAAAGATGTGCGGGTTAGGTGGACTGGCCATGCTAAATTGCCCGTAGTGTAAGGTTAATGGGGGGATTGTTGGGTTACGGGTATACGGGTTACGTGGGTTTAAGTAGGGTGATCATTGCTCGGCACAACATCGAGGGCCGAAGGGCCTGTTCTGTGCTGTACTGTTCTATGTTCTATGTTCTATGTTCTAAAGTATATTTCGGGCAATTTCTTGGAGCAGTATGTTCTAGAGCAAACCAGGGAGCAGGTAATTCTAGACCTGGTAATAAGAAATGAGATAGGATTAATCAATAACTTAATGTTGCAGAGCCTCTAGATGACTGTGATCACAATACAATAGAACTTCCTGTTCAATTTGAATGTGTGAAATGTGGGTCTGAGACTAGTGTTTTAAACCTGAATAAGCGTATAAAAGCAGAGCTAGCTAAAGTGAACTGGAAATTTGTTTAAAAGGTAGGACAGAGGGTGTGCACTGTCAGTCTTTTAAGGAGCTATTTATAAATCTCTGCAAAGACTTATTCCAGTGACAAAGGCTCTTTGTATCATCCATGGCTGAATAAAGAAGCTTACTTGGACATCTTCAAAAAATCCCAAAGAAATTTGAAAAAGGATATAAATGCGTTAGGAGCAGTGCAGAGGAGATTCACTCAACTCATTCTTGGGAGGAAGGACTTATCCAACAATTTATACTGCACTGTAGCTCACTTGCTGGAATCTATATATATATATTTAAACACATTGGGACGTGTCCTTCACAAGCAAAATGGACATCTCCAGTCATTGTGGCTTATACGAATTAAACAAAATAATGGTGGATAAAAGCTGCCTTTACCAATCAGTACTGACTTGCTAAGAATCAGCACCCTCTTCTCATGCACTGTAAATTGTTGCTCCCTTTGAAATTTGGTACTCTTGTATCTGTCCTGTTGAGTGCAAGATGCAAAACTTCAACAGCATGTCCCATTTTCAATAATGTGCATGTTTTGTATTATGATTGAACCATATTTTTTCAATGTAGAATAATATTGTTCTAAATTGATCAGCATCTTCCCAGCCCCAGGGAGCCAGCTTTGTTGGTGGAGTGAGGGGGAAGGGGAGAGTGGGAATTCGAACGAAGCCATGTCACGTCCGCTCTCCAGAGTGCTCCCATTCCACAAGATTTTCCAGGGTTCCCTGTGACAGTGACTGACTGCCAGTCGTCTGCAGGTAGAATTCACCCTTAATTGTGCATGACAATGCAATTTTGCCAAAGATGCAGAGGCCCTGTTTCAGGAGGCCTGGCGGAGAGAGATCAGAGGCTGCTGCCTATTCCACTATCGTATCGGAGAGACGGGGACAATCGCAGTCAGAAGCATCTTTATAGAGGACATCCCTCTCCACACTGATAGCCCAGCTGTCCTCATTTTTATTAATCACTTTGGGGGGGGTTGTTGGGTTACGGGTATAGGGTGGATATGTGGGTTTGAGTAGGGTGATCATGGCTCGGCACAACATTGAGGGCCGAAGGGCCTGTTCTGTGCTGTACTGTTCTATGTTTCTATGTTTGAAGCTTTTCAACTAAGGCTTTTTATTTTGACATCTCCTCCCGCTTTCCATCTTCCTCTGCAGTTCCCACCTCTCCCAGTGGCCTGCTTAGTCCTGTGTCCCACCCGCACTCCACCACGAACCTCCCCTGCCCGTGTTCCATCAGCTGTCCTTAATTAGACGCCGAACGCAGAGGCAGTCTGTTAATTAGCCACACCGCGGGGCGTATCTTTGACATGAGCAATGTTAGCATCTGCAAATGGTCCCGATGCCTGACAATGTTTAAAGTCAAGAAAATTGGACCAATGTCTGTAAACATTTCCCGGTCTTGCCAGCGGCTCTCACATCCCGAGAATTAATATAAGAAGCCATTTTTGGCTGAGCCATGTAGGTAATAGAGCGACTTAAGAGGGGAATCAAGAAGAGAACAAGTCATTGTAACGTGTAGCCTCTGACCTGCTCTGGTGTTTGTCTGGCTGGTGGGGTTAAGATTCCGGCCATTGATAGACTTCAAGTGCCCAATTTAATCCTCCCTGGATTATGAACAAGGTTGTAACATTTGCGATGTTTCCATATCCAAGGAGGGTTGAAAGATTGTGACCAGAGTCTCCACAAATTCCATAAGACCACAAGATTACATAAATTGAATTCCACCCTTTATTCCCTCGGTATCCTTGGATCCATCTGAACAGAGGGACTTTTCTATTTTGAGCTCTGGCAGCTATTAAAGTATATCCTCTTCACCTATTTTTATCGTATCCAATTGATCGACCACCTCCTCGTTTACAGTGTTATTGGCAGCATCCTTTTACGAAGACAGATGCAAAATTCTCCTTCAGTATCTTAACTGCGTCTTTTGCCTCCACAAGATGGTGTCCTTTTGCAGAGCCTGAACTCTCAGCAAAATATTCACTGATAATGCAGCTTCAAACAGCAACATTTACCCCTTCCTTCTCACTGACCGACCAACAGCTTCATCAAAGGTTTAGTTTTGAAAGAGTGCTGTGAATGAGAGGAGAGAGAGGTATAGAAGTGGGGAAGTTTAGGAATGCAATTCCAGAGTGTCTGACCAAGACAATGGAAGGCACGATCATCAATAGTGGAGCAATTCAGGCTTGCCTGCTGGTGACACTTTGGTTATGCTGTTGGGCGGTCAGCCAATGCAGCAATGTGAGAAGTAAGCAAAACCACATTTGGGCGGGATTCTCCATCCAGGGACGCCGGAATTGTGGTACGTGATTGGGTGGAGAATCGTGCGTGAGCCAAAAATGGTGGCCAGCGCTGGGCGCCCAATGGAATGCCATGCTCCCGTGCCTCGATAGCAGTGTCGATGCATTCCACCGTGTATGACAGCTGTGCGGTGTTGGCCTGGGTGGCACTCATTGTTGGCACCCCTCCCTGCCCCTGCACGTGGTTGGATTCCTCCAACTGCACCTGCAGGCGCTGCATGGTTGCTGACAGTCTCTCATGTAGTTCATTATCAATGGGACCATCCTTTTCCAAAAGCCCGAGACCCAGCTGGACGGCAGCTAGTTCTTGGGGGTCAGGCTGCCCTCCGACCGCCCTCCCCCTCAGGGTTTCCTACCTCCACCTAATGCACTGCAGCACTTGCGTGGTGCGCACCCACGTAGTGCCCCAGGAGCCTCTTCACTAACATGCCCAACCGAGGTGAATGTATCCGGGATGGTGGAGGGTGTTGGGGACAGTTGTGATGGGAAGTCAGTGTCGTCCCCAGACAGGGACTCCAGGGTGTCTTGGGCTGGCATTTAGGAGCTTGTGTCACTGTCCATTGCCTCCTCATCGCTGGAATGTGCTAGGGGTTGGGTCGGGGTGAGGGACAGCTGAAGGGCCCGCCTTGTCACCAGGTGATCCTGCAACACACAAGACATGACGCATGACTGGATCACGGGTTGGGGTGGTGTAGGGGGTGGTGGGGTGGTGGTGTGGAGGTGGTGAGCGGGTGGTGTGAGAATGGTGTGGGGATGGTGTGGGGGGGTGGTAAGGGGGTATGTGGTGTGGGGTGGGGTGGGGGTGGGGGGTATGTGGGGTGGGGTTGGTGTTGGGGGTATGTGGGTTGGGGTGGGGGTGGTGTGGGGTTGGTGTGCGGGTGGTGTGAGAATGGTGTGGGGATGGTGTGGGGGTGGTAAGGGGGTATGTGGGGTGGGGTGGGGTGGGGGTGGGGGGTATGTGGGGTGGGGTTGGTGTTGGGGGTATGTGGGTTGGGGTGGGGATGGTGTGGGGTTGGTGTGCGGGTGGTGTGGGAGGTGTGGGGTGGGGTGGGGCTGGGGTGGGGGGGTCTGTGGGGTGGGATGGGGGTGTGCAGGGAAGGTCATGTCTTACAAACCTAATAGAATTCTATGAGGAAGTGACAAAGTTAATTGATGAGGGAAGGGCTGTAGATGTCGTATACATGGACTTTAGTAAGGCGTTTGATAAGGTTTCCCATGGCAGGTTGATGGAAAAAGTGAAGTCGTATGGGGTTCAGGGTGTACTAGCTAGATGGATAAAGAACTGGCTGGGCAACAGGAGACAGAGAGTAGTGGTGGAAGGGAGTGTCTCAAAATGGAGAAGGGTGACTAGTGGTGTTCCACAGGGATCCGTGCTCGGACCACTGATGTTTGTGATCTATATAAATGACCTGGAGGAAGGTATAGGTGGTCTGATTAGCAAGTTTGCAGATGATACTAAGATTGGTGGAGTTGCAGATAGTGAGGAGGACTGTCAGAGAATACAACAAAATATAGATAGATTGGAGAGTTGGGCAGAGAAATGGCAGATGGAGTTCAATCCAGGCAAATGCGAGGTGATGCATTTTGGAAGATCAAATTAAAGAGTGGACAATATGGTCAATGGAAGGGTCTTGGGGAAAATTGATGTGCAGAGAGATCTGGGAGTTCAGGTCCATTGTACCCTGAAGGTGGCAACGCATGTTGATAGAGTGGTCAAGAAGGCATACTGCATGCTTGCCTTCATCGGACGGGGTATTGAGTACAAGAGTTGGCAGGTCATGTTTCAGTTGTATAGGACTTTGGTTCAGCCACATTTGGAATACTGCGTGCAGTTCTGGTCGCCACATTACCAGAAGGATGTGGATGCCTTGGAGAGGGTGCAGAGGAGGTTCACCAGGATGTTGCCTGGTATGGAGGGTGCTAGCTATGAAGAAAGGTTGAGTAGATTAGGATTGTTTTCGTTGGAAAGACGGAGGTTGAGGGGGGACCTGATTGAGGTCTACAAAATTATGAGAGGTATGGACAGGGTGGATAGCAACAAGCTTTTCCCAAGAGTGGGGGTGTCAATTACAAGGGGTCACGATTTCAAGGTGAGAGGGGGAAAGTTTAAGGGAGATGTGCGTGGAAAGTTTTTTACGCAGAGGGTGGTGGGTGCCTGGAACGCTTTACCAGCGGAGGTGGTAGAGGCGGGCACGATAGCAACATTTAAGAAGCATCTAGACAGGTATATGAATGGGCGGCAACAGAGGGAAGTAGACCTTGGAAAATAGGAGACAGGTTTAGATAAAGGATCTGGATCGGTGCAGGCTGGGAGGGCCGAAGGGCCTGTTCCTGTGCTGTAATTTTCTTTGTTCTTTGTTCTTTGTATGTGGGATGGGAGTGGTGTGGGGGGTATGTGGGGTGGGGTGGGGGTGATGTGGGGTTGGTTTGGGGATGGTGAAGGGGTGGTGAGGGGATGGTGTTGGGGTATGTGGGGTGGGGTGGGGGTCATGCCACAGATGCCATGGGAAACTGTAACTCAGCGGGGTCTCACTTGGTTGCCGGATATCGGCCTCCCCCTCAGAGATTGCCCTCTCTCCAGGCCCACCGACCAGGTTCAGTGCCCGCTGCTCCGTGGCAGTAAAGGGCTGCAGGTCCAGCGGTCCCCCTCGGCCTTCACACTCTCTCTCTGGTTCTGCGCCGCCATCTCCTGGGTGCGTGGGGGAGGAGGGGGGGGAGTGGAGACAGATAGTGTTAGACTGTCGGACATGGGCAACACAGGGGGTGGGCACCCAACCATAGGAGGCAGTATGGGTGCTGACGTGTGGTGCAGGGTGGGGAGCATGCACACCGCTGGTGGATGAGGTTCTGTCGCCCTCCAGCTTGGTGGGGTGGGATGGGGCTGGTGCTCGGGGCACAGTGCTGCCTACTCACCCTGGCCACCCTGAGGAAGTCGTGCAGCTTCTTCCTGTGCTATTTTTTCGGCCCCTGGAGGTGCGCTGACCATGGCCTCTGCCACCTGCGCTCAGGCCTGGTGCATCGCGGTGGGTGGCAGCCTCCCTCCCACCCTGGGGAACAGGGTGGCCCGCCTCTCCTCCATGGTGTCCAGCAGGGTCTCCAGCTCGGCATTCACAAACTAGGGCACCACTCTCCCTGCTGCCAACTTGTTGGTTGCGATGAGTGTGTGTGTGTGTGGGGAGTGAAGTGCAAAATGGTGGCTGCAGCTTGTCAGCCTCTTGAATGGTAATCCCGGTCCCGGCAAATCGGACACCGGTTTCCATTGGAATTAATCGTATTCCATGTGGCTCCGCTGCTTGTCCGTTAATGGACTAGTTACATGGGATGACGGGAATAGGGCTGAGGGTTGGCCCTGGGTGGGGTGCACTTTTGGAGGGTTGGAGCAGACTCGACGGGCCGAATGGTCTCCTTCTGCACTGCAGTGATTCTGCCATGAACTGTCTTTTATGTCATCGACCCCTTCTCCAAGCAATGAGGGGTAAGAGGAAGCAGGTTTGCAACACCCACATCCTGAGAGATCATTTGGAAACAAATCCAGTTTAGCACAGGGCTAAAGAGCTGGCTTTTAAAGCAGACCGAGGCAGGCCAGCAGCTTGCACCGGCCTCCCCGAAACAGGCGCCAGAATGTGGCGACTAGGGGCTTTGCACACTAACTTCATTTGAAGCCTACTTGTGACAAAAAGCGATTTTCATTTCATCTGCCTTTCCTAATGAGCAAGTCCAACGAGGTCTGTTTTTGCTGTTGCCGTGGGGGATGAGGGGAGCTGAGCTGTGAGAAACATCAGCGACAAAGACAGGAATACCTGCTTTCCTGCCAGCATCTCTCACACACTGGTACATTGACAGACTGTCACACAGCACCAGTACTATGATGAACCATTATATAAATGCCACGCCAACAGCTAAAACCTTTGCCTCCAGCAGGCATTTAGCTCAGTCACTCCCTAATGGTTCCCTGAGCTAATAATAGCCTCACAAACACAATCACAAGATTTCCAAGAAAGGAATGGATCGTGCGGCGGTCAAAGTTTTTTTGCTTTTTTTAGTCACTCCTCTTGGGGTTTTCCTCAATCCTTCATTGGACCCCCTTTATTTTTTCAAACTCGAGGGAGATGAGCAGAATTAATTCCTTTGTTTAAATCCACTCTCTCTAAATTGTTGTCTGCCTATATCCTGTGCTGCCTGAGCAGATATTCCAACAACAACAATGGCTGGGATGTCCTGGTCCTGTCCAGGGCAGGATCCATCACGGGCAGGACAAAGTGTTCAGGGAGGCAGCCAAAAGTCCACAGACTTTGGGTGAGAATTTCTGGTCCTGCTCAAGTTGGGATTGGAAACTCCCAGTTTATGAATTTACGTAACGCCTTTGATACACAGGAGCGCTATAAAATGACATTTGACACCAAACTATGACAGGGGATATTAGGGAAGATGATTGGTTCAAGAAGTACAGTTGGATTCTCCGCTGGCGGGATTCGCCATTGCGCCGGCAGCGCACCCACGCCCGGGGATTTCCCGATGGCATGGGGCTGCCCACAATGGGAAATCCCATTGGCCGGACGGACAATCCCGCTGCTGGAGGGGGCGCAACGCGCCGGAAAACTGGTGCGCCGCGATGGAGAATCCCGCTCGTCAGCTTCAAGGATCATTAAAAGGAGGATACAGAGGCAGAGAGATGTGGGGTGGGATTTTCCGCGAATCGGCGGGGAGGGCCACTCCAGCGCCGGGGAGTGGCACGAACCACGCCGGCGTCGGACTGCCCTAAAGGTGCGGAAGATTCCAGGCCAGCGCCGGAGTGTTTGGCGCCATGCCAGCTGGCGCGGAAGGGCTTGGTGCCACGCCAAAGGGCGCCAAAGGGCCTCCACCAGCCGGCACGAGTTGGCACATGCGTGGGAGTGCCAGCGTGTGTGGCGTCATCCCAGTGCATGCGCAGGGGGGTTCTTCTCCGCACCACCATGGCGGAGGTTCATAGCGGTTGGTGCGGAGGGAAAGAGTGCCCCCATGGTACAGGCCCGCCCGTGGATTGGTGGGCTCTGATCACGGGCCAGGCCACCGTGGGAGCAGCCCCCCCCCCCCCCCACCCCCGGGGCAAGATCTTCCTGCGCTCCCCCGAGGACTCTGCAGACTGCCCTTAGAGCCAGGTCCCGCTGGTAAGGACCAGTTGTGATTTACGCCAGCGGGAACCTCCAAAAATGGGCGGTCACTCGGCCCATCGCGGGCCAGAGATTCGCCGGGGGGCTGCCGCCAGCGACCACCGACCGTCGTGGCGCAATTCCCGCCCCCGCCAAAACCTCGGCGCCGTAGCATTTGCAAGTCGGTGGGGGCGGGATTTACTCCACCCCCCCCCCCCCCCCCCCGGGCGATTATCCGACCCGTGGGGTGATGGAGAATCCCGCCCATGGGCAGGGAATTGCACATCTTCGAGCTGAGGGCATGGCCACCAATGTTGGAGTGATTGCAATCAGGGTGTGATGATATGATCTGCATACTCGTCTGCCATTGGGCCAGAACGTCGGCTTACCATTGGCCCTGGTCGGTCATGTGCCTCTCGACCGATTGGCCGAGAGGCTGAGTTAACCACGCCTCTATCAACGAGGTATAAATGCTCAGAAGCCTGACGATCGTCCCTTTCCACTGTAGACGATCGCCAGGCTGTGTTCTAGTTAATTAAAGCCTGACATTGGTAAATCACTCGCCTCAAGTGCAATCGATGGTGCATCAATTTAATTAACTACAACTTTGAAAATGGAGTTCCGCATCAAGCCCGAATGCCTCCGCATCAGCCCGCAAACTCCGAACTCTACAGAACTTTTCAAACTCTGGCTGACTTGCCTCGAAGGGTTCCTGGCATCTACAACCACCCCCCCCCCCCACCGGGGCACAGAAGCTGCACGTCCTCCACTCCAGCGTGGGTATTGACGCTTACTCAATAATCGAAGACGAAACAGATTATGATGACGCTATACAAAAGCTAAAAGGACAATTCATCAAACCGATCAACAGGGTATTCGCTCGACATCTGCTGGCCACCAGAAAGCAGGTCCCCGGTGAGTCTCTAGACCAATACGCCCGGGCCCTCTGTGCCCTGGGGAGAGGTTGCACCTGTGAAGCGGTGTCCGCTACAGAGCACATGGAGCTACTCGTCAGAGACGCTTACGTGGCTGGGATGCTTTCTCCCGTGATCCGCCAGCGGATGCTGGAAAGAGACGAACTCAGTTTAACGGAGACGCTGACTCTCTCCGCCTCCCTGGAGGTCGCAGATCAAAGCGCTCGCACCTATGACCCTGGCCAGGCCGCCTCCTGGCACGCTTCCCACCAGCTACCCACCGCTCCCGGCCTCCCTCAGGCTTGTGCCGCGGGGCGACCCGATAAATCCGCGGGGCCCCGCTGCTACTTTTGTGGGTACGCTAAGCACCCTCGCTCGCGTTGCCCAGCCCGCTCCGCCCTCTGTAAGAGCTGCGGGAAGAAGGGCCACTACTCCACGGTCTGCCAGGCCAAAACGCTGGCTGCAGCGTTTCTGGAAGCTGCACAGCACTCTCCCCCCCTCCCCCAGGCCTCTGCAAACGGCCTGTGTGCCTCCCTCTCTCCTCCAGCCGCTCCCGACTCGCGCCCCACCGGCCGACATGCGCACCTCCCCGGCCCCTCCAGGCCTCTGCCTGCCCGCCGCGCACGTTTCTCACCCCCGCCCCCGGGCCCCGGCGCCCGACCGGCTCGCCTCTCCGGGCCCCCCTGGTCCCTGCCTGCCCGCAGCGGCCCTGCTTCCCCCGCTCCCGGAACCCAGCTCCCCCCACCCCCGGGCCCCGGCGCCCGACCGGCTCGCCTCTCCGGGCCCCCCCGGTCCCTGCCTGCCCGCAGCGCGACTCGGCTCCCCCCGCCCCCGGCCCCCCGCACCCGGCCCGCGCGCCTTACCTCCTCCCACAGCTGATGCACCTAGCCGGCGTCCTGGAGCCGGCCTGCGCGCCTCTCCGCTCACAGCGCCAGCAACGCTAGCTCCGCCTCCAGCGGCCACGAGGGCTTCCTGGGCGCCGCCATCTTGGGGTGCCGACCCCACGTGCGGGTCCTGGGCACCGCCATCTTGGGGCCCCGACCCCACGTGCGGGTCCTGGTCGCCGCCATCTTGGGGAACAGACTTCACCTGGGGATCCTGGCCACCGGCTTCCACATCTGCCACGCAAGGTCCCTCCAGCATGGAATCGGACAGCGACGACGGATTTTCTCCACGGCTCGCGGCCGTTCACCCCACATATGGATCCTGGCCACCGACTTCCACATCTGCCAAGCAAGGTCCCTCCAGCATGGAATCGGACAGCGACGACGAATTTTCTCCACGGCTCGCGGCCGTTCAGCTCGACCAGTCTCATCCACGCACGCTCGCCAAAACGACTACGCTGATCCACCTCAACGGCCACAAGACGGACTGCCTGCTGGACTCCGGGAGCACGGAAAGCTTCATTCACCCTGACACGGTAAGACGCTGCGCGCTCCCTGTCCATCTCGTAACACGCAAAATCGGTTTAGCCTCAGGTTCGCACTCCGTCCACATCACCGGGTGCTGCATCGCGGACCTCACGGTCCAAGGAAAGGTTTTTAAAAATTATAAATTCCTTGTCCTCCCAACCTTTGCGCACCGGTACTCCTAGGACTGGACTTCCAGTGCAACCTGCAGAGCTTGACTTTTCAATTCGGCGGCCCTATACCCCCCTCAATGTCTGCAGCCTCGCGTCCCTCAAAGTGGACCCTCCCTCCCTGTTTGCTAACCTCACCCCCGATTGCAAACCCGTCGCCACACGGAGCAGACGGTACAGCGCCCAGGACCGATCCTTCATCAGGTCCGAGGTCCAGAGGTTGCTGACGGAAGGGGTCATCGAGGCCAGCAACAGTCCCTGGCGAGCCCAAGTGCTGGTGGTCCAGACTGGGGAGAAAAACCGGATGGTCATCGATTACAGCCAAACCATCAATCGGTTTACGCAACTGGACGCGTATCCTCTCCCCCGTATCTCTACCATGGTAAACGAGATCGCGAGATACAAGGTCTTCTCAACTGTGGACCTTAAGTCCGCTTACCACCAGCTCCCCATCCGCGCGAGTGACCGACTGTACACCGCGTTCGAGGCTGACGGGCGCCTCAACCACTTCCTTAGGGTTCCGTTTGGTGTCACGAATGGGGTCTCGGTCTTCCAACGGGAGATGGACCGAATGGTCGACAAGTACGGATTACAGGCTACCTTCCCGTACCTTGATAATGTCACCATCTGCGGCCACGACCAGCAGGACCATGACGCCAACCTCCAGAAATTCCTCCAAACCGCAAAACTCCTTAACCTCACGTACAATAAGGATAAGTGCGTGTTTAGCACCGACCGTCTAGCCATCCTCGGCTACGTAGTGCGTAACGGAGTGATAGGCCCCGATCCCGAACGCATGCGCCCCCTGATGGAACTCCCTCTCCCCAATACCCCCAAATCTCTCAAACGCTGCCTGGGGTTTTTCGCATACTACGCCCAATGGGTTCCCAACTACGCGGACAAGGCCCATCCCCTCATGCAAACCACGACCTTCCCGCCGTCGACGGAGGCCTGTCAGGCCTTTAGCCACATCAAAGCGGACATCGCAAAGGCCACGATGCGCGCCATCGACGAGGCCCTCCCCTTCCAGGTCGAGAGCGACGCATCTGAAGTAGCTCTGGCGGCCACCCTGAACCAAGCGGGCAGACCCGTGGCCTTCTTCTCCAGAACCCTCCAGGCTTCCGAACTCCGCCACCCCTCTGTGGAAAAGGAAGCCCAGGCCATAGTCGAAGCCGTGCGACATTGGAGGCACTATTTGGCCGGCAGGAGGTTTACCCTCCTCACAGACCAACGGTCAGTAGCCTTCATGTTCGATAATGCACAGAGGGGCAAGATCAAAAATGACAAGATTTTCCGGTGGTGGATCGAGTTGTCCACGTACAACTATGATATCTTGTATCGTCCTGGGAAGCTCAATGAGCCTTCCGATGCCCTGTCCCGCGGTACCTGCGCCAGCGCGCAGATAGACCGCCTCCGCTCCCTCCACGCGGACCTCTGCCATCCAGGGGTGACCCGCCTATACCACTTCATTAAGGCCCGCAACCTGCCCTACTCTATCGAGGAAGTCAGGACAGTAACCCGTGACTGCCACATCTGCGCCGAGTGCAAACCGCACTTCTTCCACCCCGAGCGCACACCTGATCAAAGCATCCCACCCCTTTGAACGTCTCAGCATTGACATCAAGGGGCCCCTTCCCTCTAACAACCGCAACATTTACTTCCTGGCGGTTGTCGACGAACACTCCCGCTTCCCCTTTGCCATTCCCTGTCCCGACATGACCACATCTACCGTCATTAAGGCCCTCCTCTCCATCTTCTCCCTGTTTGGCTACCCCGAGTACATTCACAGCGACCGGGGGTCCTCATTTATGAGCGACGAGCTGCGTCAATTCCTGCTCGACAGGGGCATCGCCTCTAGCAGGACGACCAGCTATAACGCTCGGGGTAATGGACAGGTCGAGCGGGAGAATGGTACCATCTGGAAGACCATACTACTGGCCCTCCGGTCCAGAGATCTCCCTATTTCCCGATGGCAAGAGGAGCTCCCCGATGCGCTGCACTCTATCCGCTCACTGCTCTGTACTGCTACTAATCAGACACCTCATGAACGTCTTCTTGTTTTCCCCAGGAAGTTGTCCTCCGGATCCCCTCTCCCGACGTGGCTGGTCACCCCCGGACCCATCTTGCTCCGGAAGCATGTGCGGGTGCACAAGTCCGACCCGTTGGTGGAGCATGTCCAGTTACTCCATGCTAACCCGCAGTACGCGTATGTGGAGCACCCCGACGGTCGGCAGGACACGGTCTCCCTCCGGGACCTGGCACCCGCCGGCGTGCAGCCCCCCCCCCAACCACAGACCCCCCCTCCCCTTTTTCACCCCAGCACCCCACTCAGCTTCCCCATCCCTCATCCATGGCGTCTCCGCGGCCAGCTCAGGTGACGGAGACTACTCGAAGTCTATCGCTCCCGGACTCCAGGACATCAGCAGGACCATCAGCCGATCCGACGACACCTCCTCCACTACGGCGCTCGGCCAGGACGTCAAGGACCACCAAACGACTGATCGAATCCTTCTAGAGTTCTACGGTCCCATGGACTTCCTTTTGTAAATATTGTTATGTCTGGGCCAGTGGCAAGCCCCCAAATTCGACAAGGGTACGGAGAGAAAATTATTCTCCCGACGGCTACTCATATCATCAGTTCCCCCCCCCCCCCCCCCCCACCCCGGGTCTCGTTCACACCCCCACCCCCCCCCGCCTTCCTTCTCCGTAAGGGGTGAATGTGATGATATGATCTGCATACTCGTCTGCCATTGGGCCAGAACGTCGGCTTACCATTGGCCCTGGTCGGTCATGTGCCTCTCGACCGATTGGCCGAGAGGCTGAGTTAACCACGCCTCTATCAACGAGGTATAAATGCTCAGAAGCTGACGATCATCCCTTTCCACTGTAGACGATCGCCAGGCTGTGTTCTAGTTAATTAAAGCCTGACATTGGTAAATCACTCGCCTCACGTGCAATCGATGGTGCATCACAGGGATGCTCAAGATGCCAGAGTTAGAGGACTGCAGATATCTGAGAGGATTGTGGGGGAGGAAGCAATTGTAGCGATGGGGCGGAGGTGGGAGAGGCCATGGAGGGATTTGGAGCAAGGAGGAGAAATTTAAAATCAAGACATTGCTTCACCATGAGTCAATTTAGATCAGCGAGCATCGAGGCGATGGGAAAGTCAAAGCCACTGGGTGGGATTTTCTGGCTCAGTGGTGTGTAGCTCGCTGGCTGCAAAGCTGGCTCTTCTCACCATATTGTGTAGCCTCCTAATGCCGTTGTATCAAACTGCTGCAACATCTGAAAAACCAAATGGACCATGCAGCATCAATCTGGAAAAAACAACTCACCCAGCCCGGTTGGCCCTGCAAAGCACTCCTTCCTAACATCTGTTAGTTTGTGCCAAAATTGGGAGAGCCGTTCCACGGTCAAGTCAAGCAACAGCCTGGCATTGTCACACTCAGTGAATCATCACTTTAGTCAATGTCCCATACACCATCATTCGGTACGTCCTAACCACTGATTGGACAGGCCCCAGGCCCACCAGAGCTGGCAGTAACCTGGAGTATTGTCGATAAAAGAGACATACTAGCAAAGTCTTTCATCTTGCACTCACCAGGACAGATTGCAACAGTAAAGGAACAGCAATTTATGCAATCATATCTACAAACATGTTACATATGAGCCAGGAGCAGGAGTGGCCACTCGGCCCCTCGAGCCTGATGATTGATTGATTGATTGATATTTATTGTCACATGTATCGAAGTACAGTGAAAAGTATTTTTCTGTGGCCAATGGAACGTACACAGTACGTACATAGTAGATAAAAGAATAATCATTGATAATGATACATCAACAAATAGTGACTGGTTAGAGTGCAAAACAAGGGCCAAACAAGAGCAGCATCGGGCATTGTGACTAGTGTTCTTACAGGGAACAGATCAGTCCAAGGGTGAGTCATTGAGGAGTCTGGTAGTTGTGGGGAAGAAACTGTTCCGATGTCTGGATGTGCGGGTCTTCAGACTTCTGTACCTTCTGCCTGATGAAAGGGTCTGGAAGAAGGCAAAGCCTGTGTGTGAGGGGTCTCTGAGAATGCTGTCTACCTTTCCTGTCTGATTCACTATTCAATACGATCATGGCTGATCTGATTGTAACTTCAACTCCATATTCGTGCCTAACCCCTGATAACCTTTCACCCCTTGTTAATCAAGAATGCATCTGTAGTGACCTCTGTATGTGCAAGGGGTTAATGTGTAATGAGTAGCACCACAGGATCACGAGATGGCCAGACCAACAGGGGTATAAAAAGCAACCACATGGTGTCTCTCTCTCTCTTGGGTGCACTGTGACCAGGGCAGTATCAGATTAGTTCAGATGGCTAGTTATGTATAGTTACTGTAGTTAGGTCTTGTTAACCTTATCACATCAAAGTTAAAGTAAAGAACTCATGCAATTATAGTTATAGTTACTCAATGAACCTTTTGTTACTACTGGACGAGTTTGAGTCTTCTTCATCGAGATTCAAAAGACCTCATCATTAACCAAGGATTGAGTAGCACATGTTACTTACCACACAGGTAACAGCTCTGCCTTAAAAATATTCAAAGACTTTGCTTCCGCTGCCTTTGAAGGAAGAGATTTCCAGAGGCTCAGGACCCTGTGAGAGAAGGGTATTTCTGTCATAAATGAGCTACCCCTTATTTTTAAACAGTGAAAGGGTGGCACGGTAGAGCTGTGGTTAGCACTGTCCCTGATGGCGCTGAGGACCCACGTTCGATCCCTACCCTGGGTCACTATCCGTGTGGAGTTTGCACATTCTCCCTGTGTCTGCGTGGCTCTCAGCCCCACAACCCTCAAGATGTGCAGTGTCGGTGGATTAGCCACACTAAATTGCCCCTTAATTCCGACAAGAGGGAACATCCTCTCAACACCCACTCAGTCAATACCCTTCAGGATCTTAAAGGTTTCAATCAAGTCACCTCTTCCTCTTCTCAGCCTAGAATCCATAACATTGACTCTGGACCCAATGATATCTCATGGTATTCGGTCAAACATGGGCAGGGAAACCTCCTGCTGATTACTGATGTGTTAGGCAGGTTGGTTCGACGTGGACTGCACCTGATGCAGTGTGGCGAGAGACAGACCTCTAACATTGGAGAAGATCCAACACAATTTTATTCAACAACATAATTAATATACATGATCAGCTGTGGGTCGACACTATACTGAACTAACTGGAGACCTAGTACTAGCCTGACCAGACTTACTAGCTACCGCATGGTGTTTGCACTGGCTAGCTCGTGGACTCTGACTGTCTCAGTGGCTGGGTCCAGAGAGAGCGGGAAACCTAGTGCCCTCTGGCTTTATAGTGGTAGTGTCCTGTCTGGTGATTGGCTGCTCTGTTCTGTGTGCTTACTGGTCATCCTGTGTGTCTGCACTTCATTATGTACAGGAGTGGATAATATGATATCTCCCCTTTTTTTAAGATAACTAAATATTAAGGTGTGCGTGCGGATATATATATATATGTGCCTGACTATATACAAAAGGTGTCGAAATGAACGTATATACATAGGAAGGTGTCGATAGTGCAGATACATGGCAAACAAAACAATATTTATAGAGGTCAAATCGATGAGGTCACAAAATGTACAAAAGTTCAGTCTATAAATTTAGTCTTCGTGGTGGGCGACGAATTCTTGTTGACCGCCGGAGAGGTGGATCAGGAGCCGCCTGCACTTGGATAGGCGGGATCGCTGCCATCGCGGTGGTCAAGGGGGCCGGCAGGATTGCTGGCAGATTGGTGGCCTCGTGGCAGGGTACGTCCGGAGGAAGGTCTGGAACATGGATGGCTGGAACTGTGGTCCTCAGAGTGCGATTCATCAGCATCGGCGCTGGAGACAACCCAGTGGACAGTGGGGTTGCCCTGTATGCCAGCATTGCCAGGTTGAAGTCAGAGCCTCAGTCTGCAGCTTTGCACAGTAACCGCTTTACAATATGGATCTCTTTCTCAGCCTTCCCGTTTGACTGAGGGGGCTGGAGGTTACGTGACTGAAGTTGTAGGACTGTGCAAAATCAGACCATTCCTGGCTGTAAAAGCAAGGACCGTTGTCACTCATTACCGTGAGCGGTATCCCATGCCTAGCAAAAGTTACTTTGCAGGCTTTGATCACTGCCTTTGACATGAAGTCGAACAGTTTCACCACTTCTGGGTAACTGGAAAAGTAGTCGACCAGGAGGACGGAGAGGTCACAATCTCGTGTTGCTGCAATGTTTCTTTGGGTTGAGCTGGCTGAAACTTCTGGCAGGTTGGGCAGCTGAGGACTGTGTGGCAATGTCCTGGCTGATGCCCGGCCAGTAGACTGCATCCCGAGCTCTGCGTCGGCATTTCTCGACCCCAAGGTGACCCTCATGGAGTTGGCCTAGCACCATAACCCGCATGCTCTGAGGAATCACGATCCTGTCGAGCTTCAGGAGGATGTCTTCCACCACCGTCAGGTCGTCCTTTACGTTGTAGAACTGGGGACATTGTCCCTTCTGCCAGCCATTGGTAAGGTGCTGCATCACACGCTGCAGCAGAGGATCCTTGGCCGTTTCCTCATGAATTTGGGCCACCCGCTCGTCAGAGGCCGTAAGGTTGGTGGCACACAATTGCACTTGTGCTTCTATGTGGCAGCAGAAGTCAGTTTGTTCACACGGTGTGGTAATGGACCTGGATAGGGCACCTGCAACAATGAGATTTTTGCCTGGCGTGTAGACAAGTTCAAATCGTAGCGGCGTAGCTTAAGAAGAATTCACTGTAACCGAGGCGTCATGTCATTTAAATCCTTCTGGATAATGTGGACTAGAGGCCTGTGGTCCGTTTCCAGTGTGAATTGTGGCAGGCCATAAACATAGTCGCGAAACTTGACTATCCCTGTTAGGGGGCCCAGACATTCCTTCTCAATCTGAGCGTACCGTTGCTCAGTGGGCGTCATGGCCCTGGAGGTATACGCCACTGGAGCCCAGGACGAGGAGTCATCCCTCAGAAGGAGCACTACCCCAATGCCGTCCTGGCTTCCATCAGTTGATATCTTGGTTTCCTTGGTTGGGTCGAAGAACGCCAGAACCGGGGCTGTGGTGAGCTTCGCTCTCAGCTCACGCCATTCTTCTTCATGCATGGGAAGCCACGTGAATTCCGTCGACTTCTTGATGAAATTGCGGAAGGCCGTGGTGTTGGATGCCATATTGGGAATGAATTTCCCATCCCGAGAAAGCGGAGGACCGCCTTCTTGTTCTTCGGGGTCTTCATGGCGTTGATCACCGAGACCTTGTCGGTATCTGGCCGCACGCCCTGCTGCGAGATGTGGTCACCGAGGAATTTGATGTCCAATTGACCAAATGAGCACTTGGCCCTGTTGAGCTGGAGACCCTGCTCATGGATTCTCTGGAATACCTTCTTGAGGTGAGCGATGTGTTCCTGGGATGTTGTGGACCAGATAATGACATCGTCAACGTACACTTGCGACCGAACGGGGTGTTGAACGTGCACAGCTTGCTTGCGACTAGACGCGTCCAGCTGTATTTGCCAAAAACCCTTGGAGGCGTCCAGCTTTGTAAAGAATTTGGCATGAGCCATCTCACTGGTCAACTCTTCACGTTTTGGTATCGGGCATTGCTCCTGCATGATGTTGCGTAGATCCTTGGGGTCAATGCAGATTCGAAGCTCCCCTGACGGCTTCTTGATGCAGACCATGGAGCTGACCCAGTCTGTGGGCTCTGTGACCTTCGATATGATGCCCTTTTCTTTGAGGTCCTTTAATTGCTTCTTCAAACGATCCTTGAGGGGTGCCGGCACCTGGTGTGGTGCATGAATTACAGGGGTGGGGTTCGGCTTGAGCAGGATTTTATATCGGTATGGGAGCGTGCCCATTCCATCGAATAGGCTGTGGTACTGCGTGATGATGTCATCTATGTCAGCTTGGAAGTTTCCATCAAGCGAGGCCGTCGCCGGTGATGATGACATGGTGTGGACTCACTGAACCAGGTTCAGGAGCTTGCAGGCTCGAGCACCGAGCACGGATGCCCTGTTAGGCCCGACATTTTCAAACCGCAGCGTCGCCTTGATCGCCTTATTGGACACCCCTAGTTGACACGAGCCACTGGCAGCTATGGCATTGCCATTGTAGTCAAGGAGCTGGCAGGCTGGTGGAAGGATACTGGTATGGTGTCAGGGTCGGATTTCGAGATGAGGTTCGCCAATGCGCCGGTATCCAGTTTGACCCGGATGCGAGCCTTGTTAACTGTGAGGACAGCACACCACTCGTCGTCGGGATCCACGCTAAGGATCGAGAGGTGCTTCGCCGTCGTGGTGGAGGGCAGCGCATGCTTCGTTATGATGCCCACCCGGAAGGGCAGCACGGTGGCACAGTGGTTAGCACTGCCGCCTACGGCGCTGAGGACCCGGGTTGGAATCCCGGCCCTGGGTCACTATCCGTGTGGAGTTTGCACATTCTCCCCGTGTCTGTCTGGGTTTCACCCCCACAACCCAAAGATGTGCAGGATAGGTAGACTGGCCACTCTAAATTGCCCCTTAATTGGAAAAATAATTGGGTACTCTAAATTTATATATTAAAAAATAATGATGCCCACCCGGTATGGGGACTTGAAGCACTCAGCATCAGGGTCTGTTGGGCTGTCGGGATCGGAATCTGGCATTCCTTGCTGTATTGAATGGACACTTCTGCGCCGCAGCTGGGACCGCTGACTGCTGAGCGGTGGAGCAGATCTGCAAAGGGCTGTGTGGTGGCCAAGCTTGCCACACTGTAGACACCAGCGTCCTTTTGCCGGACATTGCCGCTTTAAATGGGGGGAGCCACAATTCGGACACGTAATGACGCCAACGTCAGTGCGCTTCGTGCGCAATTGCACATGCGCAGTGCGGTCGATCAAAGTACGCACCTGCGCAGTCGGGTCGTCGGTCTCGTCGTCCCCTCGGTCGTGGTGCGCATGCGCAGGGACCCGGGAAAAGCGCACAAAATGGCCACTCTCCTCGATGCTCAGGTCCTGCATCTGTGCGATGGCCTTTCCTCCTTTCCGCCTCCCTGCCACCCTGATGTGGGAGTAATGACTGTTAGCATGTTCATGGACAATGCACATCTCGATAGCGATAGTGAGGGTCAACTGTTAGACTTTCAGGAGCTGCTGGCGAAGGGAGTCGGAGTGGACCCTGAAAACGATCTGATCCCGGATCATGGTCAGCTGTCAAGTCATAGTTACGTGACTGCGCGAGGATGTGGAGATGGGTCAAGAAGAACTGAAAAGGTTCATCTTTACGCTGAAGCCTCTGCTGGAAAATGTACTATTCTAAGCTCTCATTCATCTCAATGTCGCAGTGGCTGTCGAACTTCAGCAGGACTGTTTTGAATTTCGTCTTGTCTTCGCCTTCAGTGAACCTAAGGGAGTTGTAGATGTGGATGGCGTGGTCTCCGCTGTGGAGAGAAATAGTGCGATCTTCCTGGCATCCGATGCGGCCTCGAGGTCGGCAGCCTCGATGTATTCGAGGAACTTTTGCCTGAAGATCTTCCAATTGGCGCTGAGGTTGCCGGAGATGTGGAGCTGCGGAGGAGGCTGGATGTTTTCCATGTCACTGGACGGCTGCTTGCTGGTCAATGTTAATTCACTCGAGGTAGGTCCGTCAATATCAGTATCACTCTGGTACCATGATGTGTTGGGCAGGTTGGTTTGATGTGGACTGCACTTGATGCAGTGTGGCGAGAGACAGACCTCTAACATTGCAGAAGATCCAACATGATTTTATTCAATGACATAACTAATATACATGCTCAGCTGTGGATCGACACTATACTGAACTGACTGGAGACCTGGTACTAGCCTGACCAGACTTACTAGCTACCGCATGGTGTTTGCACTGGCTAGCTCGTGGACTCTGACTGTCTCAGTGGCTGGGTCCAGAGACAGCGGGAAACCTAGTGTCCTCTGGCTTTATAGTGGTAGTGTCCTGTCTGGTGATTGGCTGCACTGTGCTGTGTGCTTACTGTTCATCTTGTATGTCAATCACTGCCTGTCTGCACTCCATTACATACAGGAGTGGATAATATGACAATTACTACCAACGCCCCATCCCCTCAGCTGAGGAATCAGTGCACCTCCATGTTGAACACCACTTGGAAGAAGCGCTGAGGGTGGCAAGGGTGCAGAATGTACTCATGGTGGGGGACTTCACTGTCCAACGCGAGGCGTGACTCGGTAGCACCACAACAGACCGAGCTGGTTGAGACATGTGGTGAGGGAACCAACAAGAGGGGAGAACCTACTTTAACGTGTCTTCACCAATCTACCTGTCACAGATGCTGAAGAGGCGTTTCAATGATTCATCCCAATGAATGCAGAGATTAAGTTGTAGCGGACTGAGCGAATCAGAGGCAGGCTGCCACGGGCGTGGCGCAAAACTCCCGAAAATTATTTTTCCTTAAAGAGGCTGGATTTACGCCAAACGTCCTCGCCGACGGAGCTGGCAGGATCCTCTCAGGTTTTAACGGCGAGACTGACATAGAAAACATATCGGCAAGCTCTGCCCAGAGAGTGGTTGGGGGCTGGATTGCACTGCCTGAGAGTGTGGGTGGAGGCAGGTTCATTCAATGCATTCAATAAGGAATTCAGTGATTATTAGAAAATAAATGATCTGCAGGGTTGCAGCATGGTAGCATTGTGGTTAGCGCAATTGCTTCACAGCTCCAGGGTCCCTGGTTCGATTCCCGGCTTGGGTCACTGTCTGTGCGGAGTCTGCACATTCTCCCTGTGTGTGCGTGGGTTTCCTCCGGGTGCTCCGGTTTCCTCCCACAGTCCAAAGATGTGCAGGTTAGGTGGATTGGCCATGTTAAATTGCCCTTAGTGTCCAAAACTTCCCTTAGTGTTGGGTGGGGTTACTGGGTTTTGGGGATGGGGGTGTGTACCTTGGGTAGGGTGCTCTTTCCAAGAGGCGGTGCAGACTCGGGCTGAATGGCCTCATTCTGCACTGTAAATTCTATGATTCTATGAGAATGTGGGGGGTATGGCACTGGGTGAAAAACTGATCCAGAGATTCAGTGCGGACATGATGGGCTGAATGGCCTCGCTCCATGCAGTAACAATTCTGTATTTCTGCGAGTCTGAACCCTCCAATTCAATATATACTTTTTAAAAAGGCAACCATTTTCACAAGCCTTTTGCGAAGTGGAGATCTTTAAGCCTTGGAACTCCCAGATGATTGATGTTTTGAGCTGAGGGATAATTCACGCACTCTGAGGGCTGGTTGGTGCAGCTTTCCCTGTTCCTGTACAAACTCAGTGAAGAGCAAAACCATTGATTTAAATTCATTTCTGCTGCAATCAATATTTAATCTGCAATAAACCACCAAGTGGTTGCAAAGGAATAATTAAAGTGCAGTAATAAGTGTGGGTTGGCTGATATTGGATACGATCAGGGGACCACAATGGCCTGAAAACAGAATTGATAGCTAACTAACTCGCTGATTAAATATCCCCCTTTTGTTTCCTCCATCTTTACTCTCGGCTTAGAATAGCTTCTCTCTGAAACGCCGTCCAAAATAACGATTCATCATGTACGAAGAGAAAGATTGACTAGCACATTGACAGAGAATGTCATGGCGGCTCAAAGTGCTTTACAACCAGTTCTTGTGTGTAGCCGCCATTGTGTTGAGAGGAACGCAGCAGCCAATTTGCGCTCAACAAGCTTCCACAAGCAGCAATGTGAAAATGACACAGATAATCTGTTTCTGTGGCCTTGCTGGAAGGGTACAGAGAAAGTTCTTGTGTGGAGCAGCTTTGTGGAATCTCCCATACCCGGAGGGGGCGGGGGGTTCCGGCGGGCCGGAGTGGCGTGAACCACTCCGGCGTCGGCCCGCCCCAGAAGTGCGGAGTGGTTTGCCCCCCGCGACTGGCGTGGAAGGCCTTTGGTGCCACGCCAGCCGGGGCCGAAGGGACTCCGCCGGCCGGCGAGAGTCCGCGCATGCGCGGGAGCGTCAGCGCCTGCTGATGTCATCCCCCCGTATGCGCGGGGTGGGCCATCGCGGAGGCTGGAACGGCCGACGTGTAGGAGAAGAGTGCCCCCACAGCACAGGCCCGCCCGCGGATCGGTGGGACCCGATAGCGGGCCAGACCACCGTGGGGGCATGCCCCGGGGCCAGATCACCCCGCGCGCCCCCCCAGAACCCCAGAACCCACCCAAGCTGCCAGGTCCCGCCGGTAAGGGACCTAGTCTGATCCACGTTGGCGGGCCGGCAAGAAACCAGCGGGACTTCAGCCCATCGCGGGCCGGAGATTTCGGGCAGCCCCGGGGCCCATTGAGTCTCGCCGGTCCCCCGCCATTTTCAGAGGCGAGCGGCGCGATTCACGCCTCGCTGACTTTTGGGGGCCGGAGAATTTGGAGGACGGTGGAGGTGGGATTCACGCCAGCCCCCAGCGATTCTCCGACCCGGCGTGGGGGTCGGAGAATCCCGTCCCTGGAGTGGGATTTGAAGCCAGGCCCTTGTCGAGGTGCAGAGGCCAATGTGCTGCCCGCTAAGCCAGGAACGGAAGGCCCAGATGGTGTTTGCAGACCATTTACCATGAAGGGTATCACAGTGCCATTGAATGCCATCTTCGCCCAACACCTGCCAGCACACATGTTTCAACAGAGTTAGTGTAGGGCGCACTGAGGCCAAATTTAAGAGTGCAACTGAATTAGAAACAGGAAGTTCTGGAAGGAAAACTCAGCTGGTGAGGCAGCATCTGTGTCGAGAAACAGAGTTAATGTTTCAGGGTTAAAAGGTTTGCAGATGGTACAGCAATTGTGAGAGAGAAATTAAGACGGAAACTGCATGAAGATATCACTGAACTGATTACGTGGGCAGAAAGGCAGTAAATGGAATTGAATCCAGAGAACAGAGGTAATGCAGTTGGGGAGGACAAACCGGGCTCTGTTCAGATGGGTGATGAACTTAATTCATTGCCAGACTGATGAAGTCAGCCAGGCTGAGCCAGTCAGAGGCTTCACTGCAATTGCTGGGACTCCCTCCATAACAGCATGGTAGATGTACCTACACCACAGGAACTGCAGCAGTTTAAGAAGGCAGCTCAACACCACCTTCTCAAGGGCAACGAGGGATGGGCAACAAATGCTGGTCTATCCACCGATGCCACACCCCATGAGAAGCATTTAAAAAACCTACAATGATCACTTGCAGAGGGATGGAGGAACTGCTTCCGTCATCCACATCATCCTGAGAGGAGATTGCAGATATCATAGGCAGCTTGGGGTCAGTCTGAACCTCCCTGCTGACCATTGATGGATAGGCACCGAGCAAAGAGACTAACTGTCTCATCCATCTCTCACACTGGCTGTTATCTGCTGAGGTCACTGCCAGTGAGTGGGCTCAAAGATCCGAGAACACCCATTGAAACCCTTGACTCTGTTCTTGGAGCTGTCTCTCCATGAGAGTTGCCACTCTCTCAATGGAGGAGGCTGTGCTCTCAGAGCTCCGGGTCAACGCAGTGCTCATACTCGGTATGTAGTCCTCCAAGACAGACACCATATTGCTCAGACCCTCCAGGATCTTCACCAGGTCTTCCCGTGCCTACCACTGGACATCCAGCATATGGACAATGATGGACAACAATGATTGACATGATGGACAACTCCCGAGGCTTATGATATGCCTTGGACACAGCATAGTTCTGGTGTCCAGCAGTCCTCTGACTGCCGATGACTTGGGCACTCTCTACCTCCGTCAACTTCTCATGAGAGTGTCCGGTGCATTCAGCATTGTGCAGTGACAAAGGAGCTGGCTCCCGAATGCCCCCAGATGTGCACTGGTGCCTGCTTCTGAGACAGAATGTGACACGATGCTTCTGTCCATGGCTTCTCCTCTGGTGTCAAAGGAAGATCCTGGGGTCTCTTTCAGTTTGATTTGATTTGATTTCATTTGAGTTGATTTGATTTGATTATGATTTGATTTATTGCCACATGTACCGAACTACAGTGAAAAATATTTTTCTATGGCCGAGGTAATGTTCACAGTATGTATATAGTAAGTAGACAAAAAGAATAATCAACAGAGTACATTGACAGATGGTACATCAACAAACTGATAGGTTACAGTGCGGGACAAAGGGCCAAACAAAGCAAATACATGAGCAAGAGCAGCATAGGGCGTCGTGAATAGTGTTCTTACAGGGAACATATCAGTCCGAGGGGGAGTCGTTGAGGAGTCTTGTAGCTGTGGGGAAGAAGCTGTTCCTATGTCTGGGTATACAGGTCTTCAGACTTCTGTACCTTCTGCCTGATGGAAGGGTCTGGAAGAAGGCAATGCCTGGGTGGGAGGGGTCTCTGATAATGCTGTCCACCTTCCTGAGGCAGCCGGATGTGTATACAGAATCAATGTGGGGGTGGCGAGCTTGTGTGATGCGTTGGGCTGAGTTCACCACACTCTGCAGTTTCTTGCGATCTTGGACTGAGCAGTTGCCATACCAGGCTGTGATACAGCCGGATAGGATGCTCTCTATCGCACATCTGTAGAAGTTTGTGAGAGTCGATGCAGACATGCTGAATTTCTTTAGCTTCCGTAGGAAGTAGAGACGTTGTTGGGCTTTCTTAACTGTTGCATCTTTGCATCTTGAAGATGGTGCACCTGAGGGAGGAAGATAATATATCAGTGGATATTTTCATCACTAAGTGACTGCGCATGCAAGATAGTTTGTCAACACCATGGACAACTGCCTCACTGAGGAATTGTGATTGGACAAGCAATGGGGACTCTTAGTTTGATCATCTTAGTGGAGACGACACAACCTTACATTTCTTACAGATTCAGCCAGTCTATTATTCCTCCTAGATTTCTGCCACTCTGCAATCTCTGACCTTGCCCCACAATGCACTCGAACTCCTGGGTGTCCACCTCAAACTTACTGAGTGTGGGCAGGTTGACCACTCCACCACCCATTCATGATGGGGCTGCATTCTCCCGTTGCCAACACCGAAATCGCGTTCGGCAAACGGCTGATGAATCCAAATTTCTGATGAAATTGGGGGTGGCGTTGCTTTCCCAATGCTCCGCCCCCTCCACGTATCGATGGCCTCAGGGCATTGCCTGAGGCCCCCCCCCCCCCCCCCAATGCTCCGCCCTCGACCGGCCGAGTTCATGATGCCGTGGGTCTCATTTTTTAAAATAAATTTAGAGTACCCAATTAATTTTTTTCCAATTAAGGGGCAATTTAGCATGGACAAACGATCTAACCAGCACATCTTTGGGTTGTGGGTGTGAAACCCACGCAGACATGGGGAGAATGTGCAAACTCCACACGGACAGTGACCCAGGGTCGGGATTCGAAGCTGCGTCCTCACAGCCGTAGTCTCAGTGCTAGCCACTGCGACACATGCCGCCCTGGCGTGGGTCTCTCATGGTCTCACCCGTTGGGAACTCGGTGTGGCGGCTGCGGACTCAGTCCACAGTCGGGGGAGGGCCGATCCACGGGCTGGGGGGGGACATTATTCGGGGCTGGGGGCACTGTGGGGGTGTGGTCCAGGGTGCACGAGCTGGCCGAAGGGGGACTATTTCACAGACCGGGTCCGCTACCAGCCGCGTCCATGTTGCGCGACGAGGCCGGTGCAGGCCGCCGCCGTGCGCATGTGCGGTACGGACCCGCCAATTCTCCGGGGCGTATCGGTAGCTTGAGCAGGGTGCTCCAAGCTGCAGTCCTGCTAGCTCCCGGCAAAGCAGAGACTCGGTGGCCATTTTGCGCCAGTTTTCCCCATCGTTCCCACACTGGCGTGGGGACATAGCCGCAGAAACAGAGAATCCAGCCCCATGTGTACTCCACAGTGCTGCGGCTTCGCTTATCCGGTATGGACAAAAGTACATTCATTAGTCCACCCTACCTGCAAAATCATACCAGCCATGCCCTCCCCCCACGCACTCCCTTCCCCACCCTCACCACCCGGAGAACCAAGTTGAAGTACCGATCATACAAACACACCTCACTCTTCTATGCATCCAAGGCTGGTGGGCAGATCTTTCAACTTTGGCCACCACAGGATAAGTACCATTTGCCACTCTGACTCTTACACTTCTGAGCACCATGAAAAACAGCCACCCTTCAAGACATCTATACACAGTACCATGCCAACCCTCGTGGAGCGGAGATCAGTGAACCTTTTGAGGCACTGGATCCATGTGTGGCACATCATGTTGTGACCTCTCACATGGGGCTGTCGCATCTGTCCATTCCTTCTTTGCTTGGTATGGTGGCATCCTCTTGCCATACTGTGGTAGAGTATTTCATGCCTGGCACTTACTGCCTCCACAAGAGTATGCAGGCAGTCATCCGAGAAGCATGGGGCAGAGTGCCCAGTAGTATCACCCACCCCCTGGCGTGCTTAGTGGGTGCTGAGCCTATGACACCTTCCAAATGCAAACCATCCAGTTCTTTGCTGCACAGTTCCCTCGGGGTGCTTTTCCACCTTCAGGTCTAAAGTACCCGCCAGACCTCCCCCTGGACCCGGAACCCGCCATGGTTTTACCAGTTGCACACTGCCCAGCTCCTAAATTGGTCAGCCAGTGTGAAGCCGTGATTTGGGCAGGAGCGGATAACACATCCACTTCCAGTCCTGCTAATCACACGCACATGACGTCCGTAAAATTTAGGCCAAAGTTTCGAATTAGAGTTGGCCAATAAATGCTGGCCTTACCAATGACACATTTCTCGAATGAATGAGAATTAAATCTTGTGCCAACTCAACTTATTGGAGCAAAGTTCCAGCCAGCAGAAAATAAGTTAAAGCAGATAGCAGCATGATAGGAAATACTGTATTACCCAGGCTAATTCATCCTCAGGATATGTACATTTCTCACGAGCCTGGTGTCCATTGTTTATGAAAATGACTAGAGACGCTGTGACTGTCTGCCTCAGAAAACAGAAGGTTAAGAGGATATTTAATACAGGGCTTTCGATAGATTAAATATGGAGGAATTGCTTCAAGTGATGTGTGGGTCTATAACCGGAGAACACGGATTGAAGATAATTGACAAAGGAACCAGTGGAGAAATGACAAGCTTTTTTTTATGAAGTGAATTTTTATGAGATTTTCACCCCGAATTTTTATGCACAACCTTGAATGGGCGATGGGAAACGATTCAAAGGTGACTTTCAAGAGGGGTGAGATAAATACTTAAAAAGGAAAAATGGCTGCGCTGTGCAGGGGATGTCCAGCTTGAATGGGAGTGGTCTCCTTCTTTGTGGGAGGATTCTAAGTTACCAGATAAAGGCAATAAAATGGGTTCAAATGGAGTTAGAGTGATCATTGGGGAAAGAAGAGAAAGTCAGGAGAAGGTTGGGCGTATGAACGGCAGTGCAGTTGTAATGAACTCCAATTGGCTTTATTGGTTGGCCAATTGGAGTTTGAGCTCCCTCAATGATAGCTCATTGAGGGGACCCATATAATCACCTGTGTAGGCTTTGTGAGCCAGTCTTAAGTTGACTGGACTGCTAGCAGCACTGTTTGTAGCTACTCCTGTAATATCGTTATTGTAAATAAATATTGGTGTGGTGACGGAACTCCTGCCTCCCATGGATTACTACAGCTGTGAGAAGAATTCCAGGCTTTGCCAGGCCTTTGAGTGGCCTTTCCCTGTCCCTAATGTTTCTCTGCCATTTGAAAGGCCGCAGTATCAATCGGGTTTCAGAGAACGTGACAGCGAGAAGGCTCACCCTCTATGCAGAACGCTGAACTTTGGCAGAGTCAAGAAGGAGTTCAGAAACATAAAGGAAATTCCTGAGCAGTTTATAAATTTCATCTGACTGCGAGACTGTGTTATGAGCTCCAGGTCTCCCTCTTGGGCATTTTGTATAATGTCGGATGCTCCCCGGTGCCTCTGTCGCTAATTTACCAGGGCAAAAACCAACCAGCTGTTTCATTTCGTCCACGGAACATTTTACAAGTTAAAAGAGAATTCTCAAGCTGTGATCCTCTTGTGTGGTGGATGTATTACATGACTCGCAATCCAGAGAACTAAGTTTCAATCTGCAGTTTGGAAATTTGAATTCAGTTTGGGAAAAAAGACCTGGACCGAGAAAGCTGGTCTCAACACGGGTGATTCTGATTGTGCCAACCACTGTGCTAAATTCTACACAGACAGGTGCCCAATGCAGGAATTGAACCCTGTGCCACGATGCTGCCCTTCTGTACCATGGAGTTTGGCAACTCTCGCTCTCTATTTAAATAATATGCGGTTGTTATTCTGCCTCCCAAAGTGCATAAGTTCACATTTTCCCACATTATACTCCATCTGCCAATTTTTTGCCCACTCAGCTAATCTTTCCAAATCCTTTTGTAGATTATTTTAGTACTCTTGATAACTTACTTTCATAGTTATTTTCATGTCAACATAAAAGTTGTCTATCATACATTCAGTTCCATCGTTCAAGTTCAGGGGCGAAATTCTCCCCTACCTGGCGGGGCGGGGGTTCCCGGCATAGCGGAGTGGCGCCAACCACTCCGGCGTCGGGCCTCCCCAAGGGTGCGGAATTCTTCGCATCTTTAGAAGCTAGGCCCGCGCCGGAGTGGCTCCTGCTCCGCCGACTGCCTTTGGCACCACGCCGCTCAGAGTGGGGGCTGGCCGAAAGGCTTTCGCCGGTCGGTGTGAGTCCGCGCATGCGCTGGAGTGTCAGCGGCCGCTGACGTCATCACCGGCGCATGCGCGGTGGAGGGGGTCTCTTCTGCCTCCGCCATGGTGGAGGCCGTGGCGGCGGCGGAAGAAAAAGAGTGCCCTCACGGCACAGGCCCGCCCGCCGATTGGTGGGCCCCGATCGTGGGCCAGGCCACCGTGGGGGCACCCCCCCCCCCCCCCCAGGACCCCGGGGGCCCGCTCGCGCCGCCTGATCCCGCTGGCACAGAGGTGGTTTAAACCACATCGGCGGGAGAGGCCTGACAGCTGCGTGACTTCGGCCCATTGCGCGCCGGAGAATCGCCGCGGGGGGCCCGCCAATCGGCGGGGCGCAATTCCCGCTCCTGCCGATTCCCGGGTGGCGGAGAATTCCGGCCACGGCGTGGGCACGATTTACACCGGCCCCGGGTGATTCCCCGATCCTGCGGGAGGTCGGAGAATTCCTCCCCAGATTGTAAATAGTTTTTTTAAAATAAATTTAGAGTACCCAATTATTTTTTCCAATTAAGGGGCAATTTAGCGTGACCAATCCACCTACTCTGCACATTTTTGGGTTGTGGGGGTGAAACCCACGCAGACACGGGGAGAATGTGCAAACTCCACACAGACAGTGACCCAGAGCCGGGATCGAACCTGGGACCTCAGCGCCGTGAGGCGGTTGTGCTAACCACTAGGCCACCGTGCTGCCCTAGATTGTAAATAGTTGAGGTTCCAGCAATGATCCCTGCGGCACTCCACTAGTTACAGATTGCTAATGAAAACATGACTCATTTATCCTTATTCTCTGCTTCCTGTTTGCAAACAAAACCTTTGTCCACCAGTATCACCGTTGTTGAAACAATCAACACCCTGGGCGTTACCATTGACCAACAGCTCAACAGGACAAGGGATATAAATACTGTGGCTAAAAGAGCAGGTCAGAACCTGGGAATTTTGCAGTAACTCCTGACTCCCCAAAATGTCAACACATCTACAAAACAAAAGGCCAGAATGTGATGGAATGCTGCCCACTCATTTGGGTGAACAAGTGAGCTGCTTTGTCCTGGATGGTGTCAGTCTTCTGTGTTCTTGAAGCTGTACTCAACCAGGCAAGTGGAAAATATTCAATCCATCATAATCCTTTTCTTGCGTCTTGTGGATAGGCTTTTGGGAGTGAGGAAGTGAGTTACTAGCCTCTGACCTGATCTTTTAGCCATAGTATTTATATGTCTGGTCCAGTTCAGTTTCTGGTCAATAGTGACCCCCAGGGTATTGATGGCTTTAGAAATGGTAAGGCAGTTGAGTGGAAGGGTAAATGGTTCGATTCTCTCTTGTTGGAGATGATCAGATGAGCATTGCCTGCCACTTGTGTGGCAAGAATGTTACTTGCCACTTGTCAGCCAAAGCCTGCATGTTGTCCAGGCCTTGATGCATTTGGACGAGGACCATTTCAGTATCTGAGGAGTCATGAATGGTGCTGAACATTGTGCAATTATTGGTGAAAATTCATACATCTGACCTTATGATGGAGGGGAGACCTTTGACAAAGCAGCTGAAGATGGTTAGGCCTTCGATACTATCCCGAGGACTGAGCCTCCTGTACCAGCCTCCTCGAACAGGCACCAGAATGTGGCAACTAGGGGCTTTTCACAGTAACTTCATTTGAAGCCTACTTGTGACAATAAGCGATTTTCGTTTCATTTTTTTCATTTCGAGATGGAGATGTTCGCTGATGATTGCAACATTCTGAGCCATTTCCTCAGATATTGAAGCAGTCCATGCCTGCATGCAACAAGATCTGGACCAACATTTAGGCTCAGGCTCACAAGTGGCAAGTAGCATTCAAAATCAAAGTACGAGAATTGACCCGATTATGATCGGGAAGCTGGACAAGTGCATGAATAGAAGGATACGTGGTTGATTGGGTGAGATGAAATATTGTAGAGTGGGAGGAGGATCATGTTGAACATGGACGCTAGTATCGACCTGTTGGGATGAATAGTCTGAGTCTGTCCTCTGAATTTTATGTAATTCTATTTAATAATGGAAAAATACATTCTTCATGCAGAAAAACATTAATGAGTTCTGTTTATAATTGCAGATTATATCATCATAATTATACGTTTTGCATATATTATGTTTAATATCTGATTATATGATTGCTCTGTTGCTCCTAATACATGTCCTGGGAACTATTGTTAAATAGAAAATGGGACGTCTGTTTCTCTGCGCTGCGTTCCTCTGCACACTAATTCCAATCACAGTAAATTGAAATGCATTTCAGCCAGCGTTCATCCAATATGTTGCTCTCTAAACTGTGGCTTGTGGTTGCTATGGGTACCAGCAAGGGCTGCTGATAAAACGCCACAGATCCACCGCACATTCCAGCCGTCTCTCTTCTTGTTTCCGCTGTCAGATTTTGTAAACAAGGCACCCATTCTTTCTAAGCGCCTTTCATCGGTGCTTCCCTGACTCCCTGAGGTGTTGCATATCGTAGCGACGAGAATCAGGGTGTCAGGGAGGAAAGCGGTCAGGAGCAGAGGGAGAGATGGGCTGAATGCATACGATAGACAGGCAGATGAGTCAATGGATTGATGGATCTAAAGAGATGAATAAACAGAGATAGATAGAACTAAAAACAAACATCGAGACAGTCAGAGCAACATTGTGCTGCACTTTAGCATTTTAAGGGTTGGGTCACATTTGCATTTAGAAAAAAGTCAGAAAGCTGATCCTAACCCACCTCCAGCCCACCCACATCTTCGCTATATGGAGGCAGGATGTGCGCTGAGTCCAGCAATGAGCACCAAGGAGGTGGGTTGGCAACTTAAGTATTTTAATGAGGCAGGCAGCTTCTGCTTCAACCTGATTTGTAGGTTTGACAGTGGCCAACGTGGGTTTCCAAGCTCTCGGAACACCCAACACCATTGGAAGAAGTCAAAAAACATTTACAGCACGTCTTGTGGACTGAGAGGAATAGCAGAGCTTCTTCTTAATAGCCACCCCATAGCCTCAAAGCTGCCCACCAACAGACTCACCCATTCATACATCTCAAGATGCTTCTTGGGGGAACTCCGAGACAAAAATTGACACAGAGCAAAGGAAAATCAAATGCTTGAATGTGTATAGTGCCTATATCAACCCCAGAAAATCCCAAATTGCAGCCAATTAAGGACTTTTAAGGTGTAGTCATTGTTTGAATGGGGGGAAATGTGGCAGAAAATTTGGGCCCAGCAAGGTCAAGTAATATTGGAATGATGTGGACAAACTGTTTTGTGGTTTGGCTGAGGGATAAGTATTAGCCAGAACTCTATGCTTTGCTTACAATAGTGGGTGTTGGATCTTTACTGTTCACCTGACAAGGCAAACAGAATCTTAATTTATCATCTCAAAGACATTGTAAGAGATTTGGGGCAATCTAGCCACTGGACATTGTGGGGTTAGCATGAGAAGCACCTGGTGCTGATGAATGGTCTTGGGATGATATTATGACAGATGACCAAGTAACAGAGATCTGGAGGAAGGAGAAGTCCAACCTCATGCAGAGTCTCTGAGACGCACATAGAGCTGTAAATAAATGATAATGGTTTTTACAAACTACAGCCTTTTGGAGTTCACTGAAGGAAAGTTGACAAACGTTGAAGAACCCCATCCAGATCTGGAACATATGAAGACATATGGTGGCAGTGGATATTGAGCAAAGAACCCAGGGAAACTCCAAGAGAAGATGACAGACTAGGCAAGCATACAGACCCTTGAAAGAGGATGGTGCGAATAGAGTGGAGACTCACCAAAAATGTCAGGGCATCGAGGGTGCAGAAACTGAAAGTTGAGACACCGAGGCAGAGTCTGAACAGCAGTGGGGATTCTGCACTGCCACGTGCAAAACTATTTTGAAGTGCTGAAGGCTCACGACAGGCTCAGCACTGGGACAACTGAAAAAAGAGGTTTCCCAGAGAGAGAACTGCTTCTGGTGCACTCAAAAAGGAACAAAATGATCAGTACTTTACGCAGTTGGAGTCATTGCTGATGACCCAATAATGGGACAAGGAAGTATTTTCTTTTCATGTACTTAATAATCTGTTCAGCTGCTCGCAGAAAAATACTTTATACTCTACCTTGGTACACGTGACAATAAACAAAAATACAAATACAAGCCCTTTTGAGGTCTGTACTGGTTGGAGTTTAGAAGGATGAACACAGAACACAGAACAGTACAGCACAGAACAGGCCCTTCGGCCCTCGATGTTGTGCCGAGCAATGATCACCCTACTCAAACCCACGTATCCACCCTATACCCGTAACCCAACAACCCCCCCTTAACCTTACATTTTAGGACACTATGGGCAATTTAGCATGGCCAATCCACCTAACCCGCACATTTTTGGACTGAGGGAGGAAACTGGAGCACCCGGAGGAAACCCACGCACACAGGGGGAGGACGTGCAGACTCCGCACAGACAGTGACCCAGCGGGGAATCGAACCTGGGACCCTGGAGCTGTGAAGCATTTATGCTAACCACCATGCTACCGTGCTGCCCCAAAGGGGCAGATGAGGGGGGTCTTATTGAAACTTACAGGATACGGCGATGCCTGGATAGAGTGGATGTGGAAAAGATGTTTCCACTTGCAGGAAAAGCTAGAACCAGAGGGCACCATCTCAGACTAAAGAGATGATCCTTTAAAACAGAGATGAGGAGCAATTTCTTCAGCCAGAGGGGGGTGAATCTGTGGAACTCTTTGCCGCAGAAGGCTGTGGAGGCCAAATCACTGAGTGTCTTTAAGACAGTTAGAAAGGTTCTTGATTAATAAGCTGATCAGGGGTTATGGGGAGAAGGCAGGAGAATGGGGATGAGAAAAATATCAGCCATGATTGAATGGCAGAGCAGACTCGATGGGCCGAGTGGCCTAATTCTGTCTTATGGTCTTATGGAGAACCAGAGAAAAAGGAAATCCCTTTCTGAGGGGGGGTTACACGAAACAGGAAATACACGCTAGAGCATTTAATTTGAAGTGTATGGACACGTCACAGTTGAAATTAGTCACAGTTACAGATGGTTCAGTTTTGTCTGACAAAGTTACATGGCTGAAACACATTACACTGCAGTCATTATCCATCCAGTTACAAGGCCGTGGAGGTACCAGGCTGAAGGTCATAACACAACAGCTGGCAAAATTAAAATACAAGAATAGAGAAATCATTGAACATCCGCACATCATTCAAAACAAAAATGAAAATATAAATATACAGATATACAAATTAGAAGCAGGACTAGTCCTCTGGGTTCCTCGAGCCTGCTCCCTCATTCAATAAGATTATGGCTAATCCGATTGTAACTTCAACCACACTTACCTGCCTACCGCCGATAACTTTTCACCCTCTTGTTAACCGAGAATCTATCCAGCTCTGCCTTAAAACTATTCAAACACTCTCCTTCCACTGGGTGAGAGTTTCAAAGACTTAGGACTGACTGAAAAAAAACTTCTCCTCATCTCCATCTTAAGCGCTCGACCCGTTACTTTTAAATAGTAATTCCGAGTGCTTGGGGGCTGGATTCTCCGCCGTCAGGATTCTCCGTTTTGCCGGCAGCCCGGGGGTTTTCCGGCAGAGTGGGGCTGCCCCACAACGGGAAACCACATTGACCAGCCGGCGAAATGGCGCATCTCGCCGGTGCGGCTGGACGGAGAAATCCGCCCAGGATCTCCCAAAAGAGAAAACATCCTCTTCACATCCATCCTGTCAAGTTCCTTCAGGATCTTAATGGTTTCAATCAAGTTACCTGGTAGTCTTCAACACTCCAGCAGATACAAACCCCACCGGCCAAACCTTTCCTCAAAGGACAACCCACCAATTCCTAGTGTTAGTCCAGTACGCCTTCTCTGAACTGCTTCTAATGCATTTACATCCTTTATTAAATAATGAGACAAATACTGAACACAGTTGTGGTAGTCACCACTGTTGTATATATATCACATATGAGGTGTATTACGGTGAGGCTCCTGTACTACAGGTACGGGGGTAGATCCCTGCCTGCTGGCTCCACCCAGCAGGCGGAGTATAAATGTTGTGGCTCTCCGAGCTGCAGCCATATCGGCAGCAGCTGCAGGAGGCTACACATCTCTGCATAATAAAGCCTCGATTACACTCCACTCTCGTCTCTTCGTAATTGATAGTGCATTAATTTATTACACAGAGATTTTACAAGGATGGATCTCCGCATTAAGCCGGAACCACCCTCAGAGGCACAGAAGCTCCAAATCCTGTATACGTGGCTGAGCTCCGATATCTTTCCCCTCATCCAGGATGCACCTACCTAAGCTGAGGCCATGGCGTTACTTAGCTACACTCAGCAGACCAACAAAATCTACGCCAGGCACCTCCTGTCCACGTGACATCAACTCCCCGGTGAGTCTGTGGAAGATTTCTGGCGCGCCCTGCACGCCCTGGCGAGGGACTGCGATTGCCAGGCCATTTCGGCCGTAGAACATTCTGAACTAATTAGGGACGCTTTCGTTATGGGCGTAGGGTCGGCGTACATCCGCCAGCGCCTCATAGAAGGGGCTACCCTCAACCTCGCGGCGACCAAGAAACACGTGATCTCACTAACAGTCGCCTCCCGCAATGTACAGGCATACGCCCTCGACCGCACGGTGCCCCCCCCCCCCCCCCCCCCCCCGGACATCATGGACCCTGCCAGCGAACACCCCATCGTGGACCCCACCAGCGACCACCCCCAGCCAACCCCAAGCCTGCGCCGCGTGGAAGCCAACCAGCCCCGGGGGACCCAAGTGCTACTTCTGCAGACAGACAAAGCACCCCCGACAGCGCTGCCCGGCGCGGAGCATGCTCCAAGGCCTTCAGAAGAAAGGACATTTCGCTGCTGTGTGCCAGGCCCGCTCGATCGCTACTGTAACCAGGCCCATTGTCCCTGCACCCCCCACATGCGAACCGTGGGCGCTGCCATCTTTCTCGCCTCAGACTTCGTGTGGCCCGTGGCCGCCGCCATCTTGCTCGCCTCAGAACACGTGCGGCCCATGGGCACCGCCATCTTGCTTGCCTCAGGTAACGTGCGGCCCGTGGGCACCGCCATCTTCCCCCCATCAGGCCTCATGCGGCCCGTGGGCGCTGCCATCGTAAACACCGCCCGCCACGTGCACCCTGTGGGCGCTGCCATCTTACCCACTTCAGGACCACTGCTCATCGGGCCGCTCATCGATGCAACCGCCGCCAACCAGCCAGGGGCCTTCCAACACCAGCAGCGTCTCGCCTCCATCACGATCGACCAGTCCCAACCGTACAACCTCACGACGGCATCGACGGCAGTGAAGTTCAATGGGCACAAGAAATCATGTCTTCTGGACTCAGGGAGCTCTGACAGCTTCGTCCACACCGATACGGTAAGGTGCTGCTCCCTCATGGTACACCCCATTAACCAGAGAATCTCCCTGGCCTCCGGATCCCACTCCGTGGCGATCCGGGGGTCCTGCAACGCCACCCTCACCATCCAGGGTGTAGAGTTCAGCGGCTTCCGGCTCTAGGTCCTCCCCAACCTCTGCGCTGCCTTGCTACTCGGCCTGGACTTCCAGTGCAACCTCCAGAGTCTAACCCTGAAATTTGGTGGGCCGCTACCAACCCTTACTGTCTGCAGTCTCACGACCCTTAAGGTCGATCCACCTTCCCTGTTTGCAAACCTTACCCCGGATTGCAAACCCGTCGCCACAAGGAGCAGACGGTACAGTGCCCAGGACAGGACCTTCATCAGGTCTGAGGTCCAGCGGCTGCCACGGGAAGGCGTTATCGAGGCCAGCAACAGCCCCTGGAGAGCCCAAGTGGTAGTTGTGAAGACTGGGGAGAAACACAGAATGGTCGTTGACTACAGTCAGACCATCAATCAGTACACGCAGTTCGACACATACCCCCTCCAATGCATATCTGATATGGTCAATCAGATTGCACAGTACCGGGTCTTCTCGACAGTGGACCTGAAATCTGCCTACCACCAGCTCCCCATTCACAAGGCGGACCGCCCATACACCACGTTTAAAGCAGACGGCCGCCTTTATCATTTCCTTAGGGGTTCCTTTCGGCGTCAGTAACGGGGTCTTCGTCTTCCAACAGGAGATGGACCGAATGGTTGACCGGTACGGACTGCGGGCCACCTTCCCGTACCTGGATAACATCACCATCTGCGGCCATGACCAGCAGGACCACGACGCTAACCTTTCCAAATTCCTCCACACCGCCAAACTCCTCAACCTAACCTAAAACAAGGAGAAGTGCGTGTTCAGCATTAACCGCTTAGCCATCCTCGGCTATGTGGTTCAAAATGCAGGACCACGACGCTAACCTTTCCAAATTCTTCCACACCGCCAAACTCCTCAACCTAGCCTGCAACAAGGAGAAGTGTGTGTTCAGCACTAACCGATTAGCCATCCTCGGCTATGTGGTTCAAAATGCAGTTCTAGGGCCCGACCCCAATCGTATGCGCCCCCTATGGAACTCCCACTCCCCCACTGTCCCAAGGCCCTAAAACAATGCCTGGGCTTCTTCTCGTACTACGCCCAGTGAGTCCCTAACTATGCAGACAAGGCCCGCCCACTCATCCACTCCACAGTTTTTCCACTGACGGCCGAGGCTCACCAGGCCTTTAACCGTATCAAGGTCGACATCGCCAAGGCCGCGATGCACGCGGTCGACGAGACGCTCCCCTTCCAAGTCAAGAGCGATGCATCAGACGTCGCTCTGGCAGCCACCCTCAACCAGGCAGGCAGACCCGTGGCATTTTTTTCAGGCACCCTCAAAGTGTCCGGAATTCGTCACTCCTCTGTCGAGAAGGAGGCCCAAGCCATCGTAGAAGCTGTGCGACATTGGAGGCATTATCTGGCCAGCAGGAGATTCACTCTCCTCACTGACCAACGGTCGGTTGCCTTCATGTTCAACAACACACAGCGGGACAAGATCACAAATGATCAGATCTTGAGGTGGAGGATCGAGCTCTCCACCTACAATTACGAGATATTGTATCACCTCGATAAGCTCAACGAGCCCCCCGATGCCCTATCCCAAGGTACATGTGCCAGCGCAGAAGTGGACCAACTCCGGACCCGACACGACGATCTCTGTCATCCAGGGGTCACCCGGTTTTTTCACTTCATAAAGGCCCGTAATTTGCCCTACTCCATTGAGGAGGTCAGGGCTATCACTAGAGAACTGCCAGGTCTGCGTGGAGTGCAAACGGGTCTTCTACTGGCCAGACCGAGCGCACCTGGTGAAGGCCTCCTGCCCCTTTGAACGCCTCAGCGTAGATTTCAAAGGGCCCCTCTTCTCCACCAATCGAAACACTACTTTCCTAACGTGGTTGACGAATATTCCAGATTCCCCTTCGCCATTCCATGCCCCGATATGACATCTGCCACCGTCATCAAAGCCCTCAACACCATCTTCGCTCTGTTCGGTTTCCCCGCCTACGTCCACAGAGTCCACATTTATGAGCGATGAGCTGTGCCAGTACCTGCTCAGCAAGGGCATCGCCTCGAGCAGGATGACCAGCTACAACCCCGGGGAAATGGATAGGTGGAGCGGGAGAATGGAACGGTCTGGAAGGCCTTCCAGCTTAGCCGACGGTCCAAGAAGCTCCCGGCCTACACCTGGCAAGAGGTCCTCCCCGACGCCCTTCACTCCATTCAGTCGCTCCTTTGCACTGCAACTAATGAAACCCTCCATGAATGTCTCTTTGCCGTCCCCAGGAAGTCCACCTCCGGGGTTTCGCTCCAATCGTGGCTGACAGCTCCAGGACCCATTCTCCTCCGCAAGCACGTGCAGCTCCAGAAGGCGGACCCGTTGGTTGAGAGGGTACACCTACTCCATGCGAACCCGCAGTATGCCTACATGGCGTACCCCGATGGCCGCCAAGACACAGCTTCCCCCAGGGACCTGGCATAGCTGGGTCCCCAAACCCCCCCCCCCCCTGCCCCGGAGCCACCCTTCCTCCCCCCAGCGCACCATAGCCCCCACTCCAGGACGATCCGTCCTCCCCTTGGTCCCACCCGGGGATGAAGATAAGTTCGACACGCTCCTGGAGTCACCGGCGACTGAACCGACGCCTGCATCGTCACCGGGACTGCGGTGCTCACAACAGAGGATCAAGGCACCCAATCGTCTGAATTTGTAAACTTTTCCTAAAATGTTAACCTATGCATGTAAATACTCTTCCACCACCCCCGCTGGACTCTTTTTTAACAGGGGGTGAATTTGGTAGTCACCACTGTTGTATATATATCACATACGAGGTGTAATACGGTAAGGCTCCTGTACTACAGGTATGGGGTTAGATCCCTGCCTGCTGGCTCCGCCCAGTAGGCGGAGTATAAATGTGTGGGCTCTCCGAGCTGCAGCCATTTCAGCAGCAGCTGCGGGAGGCTACACATCTCTGGGTAATAAAACCTTGATTTCACTCTTGTCTCATCGTAATTGATAGTGCATCAATAGTGTTTTAGATGTGGTTTCACCAATGCTGTGTACAATTGAAACCTAACCTCTCTATATTTGTATCAAATTCCCCTCACAATAAACAATAATATTCTGCGAGCTTTCCTAATTACTTGCTGCACATGCTGGCTAGCCTTTTGTAATTCATGCACTAAAACAGCCAAATCCTTCTAAACCTCTCACAATTTAGAAAATCAGCTTATTTTTTTTATTCTTTCTGTCAGGATGGACAATTTGACATTTTCCTACATGGTACTCCCTTTGCCAGATCTTTGCCAACTCACTTTTTTTTAAAGTGGCAATTTAGCGTGGGCAATCCACCTATCCTGCACATCTTTTGGGTTGTGGGGTTGAGACCAACACAGACAGGGGGAGAATATGCAACCTCCACACGGAGGCCGGGATCGAACCCGGGTCCTCGGTGCCCTGCGGCAGCAGTGCTAACCACTGTGTCACCATGCTGCCTTGTGCCCACTCACTTAACCTATCCATGTCCCTTTTCAGCCTCCATATGTCCTCTTCAGAACTTACTTCTCTATGCATCTTTGTGTCTTCCACAGATTTAGCAACCATACTGTAATATCCTGCAGGGGAACTACGGGGTAGGAATGGTTGTTTTCCCCGTGCTCCTTGCAGAGTACAAGGTCCCCCGCTAGGTGCAGGGTATCTCAATTACCCAGTTTATACAAGGTAAGGCATCAGCCAAGCAGGAACCCAATGGGGTCTACCGGGACGTGTATAAATATTGTTTGCAAATAAACCTTTGTTCTTATTTTTACTCGGTGTGGACTCCCTATGTCCTTATTAAACTGGCAACGAGGATGGGATATCGGGTTGACCGCCATTGCCTGCACACTGTCAACGAGATAGTACAAGCAATCAAGATAATAATAATATTTATTATTGCCACAAGCAGGCTTACATTAACACTGCAATGAAGTTACTGTGAAAGTCCCCCAGTCGCCACACTCCGGCGCCTGTTCTGGTACACGGAGGGAGAATTCAGAATGTTCAGTTCACCTGACAAGCACGTCTTTCGGGACTTGTGGGAGGAAACCGGAGGAAACCCATGCAGACACGGGGAGAATATGCAGACTCCGCACAGGCAGTGACCCAATCCGGGAATTGGACCCGGGACCCTGGCACTGTGAAACAACAGTGTTAACCACTGTGCTACCGTGCCACCACTGCGAGACGCCACCGAACTTTGCTCTTTTCTTGGATTAGTGAATTATTCTGTGTGCTTTATTTCCAATTTGACTACCTTCCTCGCCCACTCTCTATTTGCTTTTGAAAAAGCACCAGCCTTGAGGGCGAGGCTCAGGATACGGCGTTTAACAAGTGGCGGTTGTCTTCTTCAGGGGTGCTGATGTATATTGATTCCTCGAAACCTCCCAATGAGCAAACACTTTTGCTTCCTGAGCTCAGTTTGCCTTCACGTGCGATGCTTCACCATATGGCATTGAGGCAGTTTTGTCCCTTCAAATGGGCAACGGCTGTGACCGTCCGATCGCTTTTGCCTCCCGGACGCTGGCTGCAGCCGAAAGAACATATGCTTAGATCAAAAAAGGTGTGGCAATCGTGTTCGGTATAACGTGATTTCATTAATACGTCTATGGCTGCCATTTTATTATTGTCACCGACCTCAAACCATTGCTAGCCCTCTTCCATGAAGACAAGGCGATCCTACCAATAGCGTCTGTAAGGATTCAGCACTGGGATCTGTTATTGACTGCTTACGAATATTCTTTCGAGCACCGCCCATGGATCCAGATTGCGCATGCTGATGCATTGAGTCGTCTTCCCCTGCAGACCGAATCCACAAACCCTCCTACAGCGGACAAAGTGATTGTTGTCCTGACTTTCATGGGCTCCTTGCCCGTCACTGCCTCGTGTGTACGTGACTGGACATAAACCGACCGTGTATTTGCCAAGGTTCTGGTGCTATACAGTGCGCAGCATCAGCAGCTACCAGCAAATTGAAGGGAATTGACTGTAAAGGATGGCTTCCTTCTGTGGGGCACCTGGGCTGTTGTCCCTGTGAAGGGACAGGCTGTGGTGCTAAAGGACCTTCACAATGGATACTCGGGAGTGTCCAAAAGGAGGATGCTGGAGGGATGCTGGAGGGTTTGAACACGGATATCGTGATGTTGGCCCAGCAATGCTCCATCATTCAAGAGCACCAGAAGCTCTCCGCGATGGCACCCCTACACCATTGGGAGAGGCCGGGGTGCCCTTGGGACAACATGCATGCTGCTTTCACCAGTCCCTTCTTGTGTTCCATGTTTCCTGTCCTGGTGGACGCCCACTCAAAGTGGCTGGAGGTCCACAAGATGACGTTGATCATCTCCCAGGCGACCACCGTGTTCCTTTTTCCACCCACGGAATCCCGGAGACACTCATTACCAATAACGGGGCTTCTTTCACGAGTGAAGAGTTTGTTGTTTTTGTGAAGAGCAACGAGATTCGCTACATCTGCACCGCCCCATACTATCCGGCATCGAATGGTTTGGCAGAGAGAGCCATGCAGACGGTCAAACAGGTGCTCAAGAAACAGACATCCAGCTTGATGGACACAAGACTGGCAAATTATTTTAATAGAATACGGTTTGGGGAAAAAAGCTTAGTCCAGAAATATTCCAGAGACTGATGCTGCAGACTCTAGAAGGCAAGGAAGGTGTAATATGCTTGACACACTCGTGCATGGCTCCACGAGGAAGGAGCATAACCGCAGAGTGGGAGCAGCCCTTAAATTTCTCTAGTTTGCAGGTTTGTTGCTGAATGAATGAAAGTGAATTTGCAAAACCTACGGTTACGTTTTTCAGGCATATCATGCAAGTCTCAGGAACAGCAGCTGAACCACTGAAAATAAAAGTGATCGGAGAGTTTTTACAACCCGGGAACTTTAAAAAGTTGCCGAGGTCCCTAGGAATGGTCAACCAAATGGACAAGGTATGACCAAATTTGGCAGAAAGCAATGAGCCGTTGTGATCGCTTCTGAGACAGGGTCAATGTTAGTGGTCAAATGTGGATCAGCAAAATGCTTTGGAGAAGATCACAAATCTTCTCATTTTGCCTGATTTTTTTTTTCACGGTATGGTCGAGATATGCTGACTATAGTAGCAGTAGATGCATTATCCAGGGTGGCACAGTGACACAGTAGTTAGAACTGCTGCCTCAAAGTGCCAGGGACCCGGGTTCAATTCCAGCCTCGGGTGACTGTGCGGAGTCTGCACGTTCTCCCTGTGTCCACGTGGGTTCCCTCCGGGTGCTCTGGTTTCCTCCCACAGTTCAAAGATGTGCAGGTTAGGTGGATTGGCTGTGCCAAATTGCCCCTTAGTATCCAAAGATGTGTAGGTTAAGTTAAAGGAGAGTGCGGAGAAGTAGGCGGAGGTGGAGTGCTCTTTTGGAGGGTCAGTGCAGACTTGATGGGCTGAATGTCCTCCTTCTGCAATATAGGGATTCTATTCGAGGCCTGAGATCAGTTTTATTCCAAGTAGAAAGCGGTGGTAAATGTAGACCAGTTTATTATCCCTGAAGATCACTCATGGGCACAGAAAAGTGATATACTAGTATTAGAAAGAAAGTATCAGCAAGACGGATCTGCGCAAAGTTGCCTAACAACGTGATCGGATTGTGGTTTAAAATTTAAACTGACCAGAAGCGCTCTTCTGAACCTGATGGAGATTGTAAAGATGCTGTCCAGAATGCATCACTTCTGACTGACACCACTGAGGTATAATTCAGTAACTGACTATGTTAAATAAATGTATCAGATATACTACCAATATGACCAGTTAAAGGACCCAAAATGAAAGATTTGAATTTCATCGAAGAGTTGGAAGCATACTCAATACTAAACCCCTTTCAGGTACTGCAAAGAAGCTGCAGGAGACACAACAAGCACAACAGGGGCTGGTTCAGCACAGTGGGCTAAACAGCTGGTTGTATTTCAGAACAAGGCCAGCAGCGCGGGTTCAATTCCCGTACCAGCCTCCCCGAACAGGCACCGGAATGTGACGACTAGGGGCTTTTCACAGTAACTACATTGAAACCTGCTTGTGACAATAAGCGATTATTATTATTAGTTGGGAGGCGGTGGCATAGTGGTATTGTTACTGGACCAAAGGAATGCTGTGGGGACCCAAGTTTAAATCCCACGAGTGCAGATGGTGATAAAAATCAATACAAATCTGGAATTAAAAGTCTAATGATGCGCATGAATCATTGTCGATTTGTCATTTAAACCCATCTGGTTCACTAATATCCTTTCGAGAAGGAAACCTGTTATCCTTACCTGGTCTGGCCTACATCTGACCAGATCCAAGGCAAAGTAGTTGACTCATAGCTGCCCCTCAAGGGCAATTAGGGTTGGGCAATAAATGCTGGAATGGCCAGCGACATCCATGAACAAAAAAAAGATGATTAATGTGTCCAGATAAGGGAATGCTGTCTGGAAGGATGGCCAAACTATACTGCTAACTACCCAATACCAGCCAAGTACTTCAAACAGAGAAAGCATCTCAAAATCTTTGACAATCTTCCGAGTTTTTAATGACAGAATAGTCATTCCAAGGACAGTTTGTTTTGACATCCTTCAAAGATTTCACCAAGGTTGCTGAGGGGAAGCAAAGTTCAATCAAGAGCACAGCAACCAGTCTAGTGGACAGAGATTACTTAGTCTTATGAAGAAATTGGCATTGCCTTATGTGTGCAATGAAGAGCTAAGAGCAAATGAACTACTGTCACCCTATACTTTTCCATCAAGACCAGAGGAACACATGGAAATGGAGTTCATTGATTTTAAAGACAAAGTATGTCTTAATGTCATTGATTACTACTCCAGATAGATTGAGGTGAACAGATTGCACAGCATCATTGCAGAAGCAGTCATGCAATCACAGAAGGGAATCTACGCAGCACATGACATCCCAGATATCATAATGTCAGGCAATGTTCCTCAATTCATTCACAATTTATTCCACAACTTTGACAAGGACTATGGATTGATTCCCATGACTAGCTCTGCATGGAAAAGATAAGAGAGGTTTTCTAATCATCAAAAAATTGATGCGAAAACAAAATAAGGTCTCAAATTCACCCTTCCTCCTTATAAAATGTTGTAATGGTGGAAGTTATTTTTGAAAACATTTTTGGAAATAGGGTGGGATTCTGTAAAGAAGGATGTGTGACTTTGCATGTGTGCGTCTATGACTAAGTAAACTTGGGGAAGATTAATAGAGGTATGTCTGTGAGAGTTGGGATGTAAAACAGTAAGGTTCTAGCTGCATGAATTTTCAATGTGAGACTCTGGTGAGGTTGAATTTACAAGTAAATAGGGTGGGTTTAAAATTTGCATTTGGAGATAGGGTAGTGACTTGGCTTTCCAGCTATTAAATTTAAAAGGGAACTTTAGCAGTATCAAGGGACTATGTCAACTTACAAAGGACTCGTAAGTAAACAAGAAAAGGCTATTAAGTTTTATTGACCCAAAAGTGGAAGCAGTAGGAAAACATGGATGATTTTTATATTTTGGAAAAATTGAGTTCAAAGAGGTGCTTGAGGATAATGGAATCAGAGAAAAAATAGGGACAGAATATTTAAGGAAAGATATTTAACTGAGTTGAGTTGCTGTGTGTCCTGAGACCAGCTCTGTGCTGGGAGAAGGTATGATAGCTGTAGCAGCCATCCACTCAAGCCAGAAAAGTCTTAGAAAAGCAGGTTGCTCTGGACCTTGAATTTGCATAGCAGAGTGGAAGAGTTTGAGAAGTCATCTCAGATATTTTACTAAAGTGACAGCAGTTTTTGCCTTGGGTAATATTACTGGATTTTAAGAGTTAAAAAATAATAAGGGAGTTATTGCTAAGACGATAGTACATGTCTGTTGTGATCAAGTAGCTTTGGTGGGTTTGTTTGTTTTAACTGTAACTTAATTGTTTCGTGATTAAGATTTTTCTTTTTGTTCACAAATGTTTAAAATCCTAAAGATTTTTACTGGAGTTCTATGCTTTTTGGGTCAGTAGCCTTTCCACCTCATTTTCAAAGTGCAATAAAAGAGTTATGATAAGTGAGACAGGGTTCCCCTTGAGATCTAACTTGCTCAGCAAATAACATCTGCTGTGACCATAAGAACCTCACCACTACAAAATTGATTCTTCCCAACAGAGTTATTATTGGGAAAACAGCTACAGAGTTGTGAAAACAGGCCAGTCCATCACACAAACCCCCCCCCCCCCCCCCCACCCCTCTCATTCATTGACTGTCTACACCTCCCGCTGCCTTGGGAAAATGGGCAACATGATCAAAGATCCCTCCCACCCAGGTTATTCTCTCTTCCAACCTCTTCCACAGGCAGGAGATACAAAAGTCTGAGAACACGCACTAACATATTCAAAATCAGTTTATTCCCCACTGTTACCAGATGCCTGAATGACCCCCTTCCGGGTCCCTGGCACTGTGAGGCAGGCGTGCTAACCACTGTGCCATCCACTCTGTTAAAAGCAATAAGAGATGAGCAACAAATGCTGACCTTGCTGATGATGCCCAGGTCCCTTGAAATAATTTTTAAAACAGTTCTCAGCTCCAAAAGAAGTGATATATAACCTTTTATTAAAAAAGTTATAGAGGAACTGGTAAAGGTATAAAAGATATTATTGGAATGATACCAGAATTGAGAGGTTATTGGGAAAGATTGATGAGCTGGGGCTTTTCCCTCGCCCTTTATGAGCGGCATGGTGGCACAGTGGTTAGCACTGCTGCCTTGCAGCTTCAGGGTCTCTGGTTCAATTCCAGCCTCGGGTCACTGTGTGAGGTTTGCATGTTCTCCCCGTGTCTGCGTGGGTTTCCTCCGGGCGGTTTCCTCCCACAATCCAACGATGTGCACGTTAGGTGGATATCTATGCTAAATTGCCCTTAGGTTCAAACAGGGCAGGTGGGATACTGGGTTACGGGGATGGGGTGGAGGAGTGACCTTAAGTAGGGTGCTTTTTCCAAGAGCCGGTGCAGATTCAATGGGCCGAATGGCCTCCTTCTGCACTGTAAATTCTATGATCTAATAAGAGAAAAGTGAGAGGCGAACAGGTCTTCAGGATTATAAAGAAGTTTGATTTGTTTCTTTAGAGATGACAGGAAATAGAGAAGGTATAAAGCCATCATGTTCTTGTAAAGTTCAACGGTGGGACCTAAAGGTCCAGAGAACCATAATAATAATAATAACCTTTTATTGTCACAAGTTTGAAGTTACTGTGAAAAGCCTCTAGTCGCCACATTCCGGCGCCTGTTCAGGTCAGGTGGTATGGGAAATGAACCCCCACTGCTGGCCTTGTTCTGCATCACACACTAGCTGTCTAGCCCACTGAGCTAAACCAGCCATCCCTGGATGTCAAGAGAAATACAGGATTGTATCAGGAAAAGTGGGGGACTTACAACAGATACAGGGGCTCAAAAGAGTGGGGGCTTTGCAGGTGTATAGAAAGTGCAGGTGGTATTTAGAAAATAAATCGGGAGAGAAAGAGGGGGTATGAAGAAACAATGGTGGACAAATTAAAGGAAAATCCCAAGGTGTTTTATAAGTTTATCGAAGACGAGAGGCTAACCAGGAAAGAGTAGGGCCCATTTGGGAGCAAGGTGGAAATCTGTGTGTGAAGCAGAAAAGTGTAAGGGGGCTATTAAATTAATATTTTGAATCTGTGTTCACCATGGAGAAGGACGATGTAGTTATATAAATGAGGCTGATATAATTGAACAGATTAGCATTGAGAGGGAAAGCCGTGCCAACTGGCACCGAAGGTCCGCCGTGGTCACGCGCATGTGCAGAACCGCCGGCGTGTTCCTGTGCATGCGCAGGGGGCTTCTTCTCCGCGCCGGCCATGGCGGAGCCCCACAGAGGCCAGCGCGGAGGGAAAGAGTGCCCCCACAGCACAGGCCTGCCCGCAGATTGGTGGGTCCCGATCGCGGGCCTGGCCACCCGTGGGGGTCCCCCCTGGGGCCGAATCCCCCCACGCCCCCGCCCCGAGGTCCCCACTAGATGTCTGACAAGCCAGGTCCCGCCATGATAGACCATGTCCATTTCAAGGCGGCGGGACTGGCTGAAAATGGGCAGCTGCTCGGCCCTTCGGGGCCTGGAAAATTGCCAGTGGGGTCGCTGCCAACAGCCCCCGACCAGCGCGGTGTGATCCCCGACCCCGCCCAAAAACCGACGCCGGAGAATTCGACAGCCAGCGGTGAAGCAGCGGGGGGGGGATTCACGCCGCTACCCGGGGATTCTCCGACCCAGCGGGGGGGGTCGGAGAATCCCGCCCATCATGTTTGGTCCTGGTTAAACACATCAAAGAACGTCTTGTATGAAGAGCCAAAAGAATACCTTATGCTTTGGGTACAGATGTTACAGTTGGTGGTAGGAACAAGTCTGTCCAAAAACACAGTTCGTCCCAGAACTCTCATCTGAACAGAGGTGTTTCAGTTTGGTCCTGAAAGGTTCGCTCCCTTAAGAGACTGCACAGAGAAAGCCAAGAAGAAGTCTGTTGTTAACTTTATTCATAAGTGGGATTTGAAATGTATTGGTTTGCTTAATTGGAATATAGTGGCAGTTTTAGGAGGTAAGTTAAGGTTTTACCTATTACTTATGAACTGTTGTAACTACCAACTGTAAAGCTATTTCTTTGTTGCTAGTGTGGTTAATTCTGTTTTAAATTGAAGTGTGTTTTAACATAAAGGATACCTGTAGGTTAGTGTTATCACTAGTGGCGCAGTGACATTTCCTCACACTTTCACACAAATTGCAACTAGTTAGATTCTCGTCCGGAATGCTAACAAAATTGGGGACTCTCTGCTGGGATTTAAAAATGTTATTCCTTGTTTGGCTTGGGATAATTGAATTTATAAACAGCGAGTTTGAGGAGCTGTTATGTTCAGGTGTTAATACCCTTCAGTTTAATAGGTAGTGATTTATAAAATGGCTCTTTTAGATGCAGATTTTCCTGGTGTTGAACAAAAATCCTTGAGTAGTTTATAAAAGGTGCTCAAAGCAAATCTTTTGGAATTGGCAGACACGTTGCAGTTAAATCTATCTGCAGGGGTGAGAGAGTAGAGGTATTTAAAGTGATAGGTCAGCATTTAAATTTGGAACAGATGCCAGATACGCAGCCTGACTTGAATCATTGGAATTAGCTAAGATCCAGCAAATTAAGCAATTACAACATGCTGAAACAATGAGACATCTGGAAGTAGAAGCAAAGGAAAAAGAGAGGGCAAAGAAAGAAACAGAGAGGGCAAAGAAAGAAAAAGCGAGAGAGGCAACAGGAGAAGCAAAGGAAAGTAGAGAGAAGCAATGGCAAGAGGAAAGTGTAAAGAGAGAGAATTCGAACTAGAAAATAGACCTGAAGGAGAGGGAGTGGAAAAGACATGGGCCAGGATTCTCCAATAGTGGGGCTATGTCCCCACACCCGCCAAAACCGGGCACAAATCACTCCGGACTTTTTGAAAAAAGTCCAGAGTGATTCTCCGGTATTAAGAGAGATAGCAGGGCACCGGCGTGCGCCCTACAGTTCCTGCTGCCAATACGGTGCCCTGCACTTCCGGCTGCGGGTCCGCGCATGCACGCAGCGGCCGTTTTCGCCCCGTCCCCGCGCAACATGGCGGAGCACTACAGCGGCCCGGCGCGGAGGAAGAGAGGACCCCCCTGGAATGCACGCATCCGCTGATCGGTTGCAGTCAATCGCGGGCCTGGCCATTGTGGAGGCCCCCCCCGTAGTCTGATTTCTCCCCCCCCCGCCATCCAGGTCGGCCACGACCAGCTGCCACCATGAGCTCCCGTTGGTGGAACCAGATGTAAACCACGCCGGCGGAAACGTGGCTAGAACTCGGCCAGTCTCTTTGAAGAATTGCTGCGGAGGCCTCTTTCAACGGCCCCCGACCGGCGCTGCGTCGATCCCCCGCGTGCAACTGGTGGGTCACGGAGAATTGCTGAAGCGGCATCGTGTTGGATTTTCGGCTATTCTCCACCGTCGCGCCGGGCGTGATCCCACCACAAAATTAAAGATTAATTTTCTACAGCAGCGACAGCTCATGTGGAAGAGCAAAGGGTTAAAGGCAGCAGAAATGGCAGATGATTTTGAATTTGTTCATAAATCAAGGTTTGGTTTTCAACATCATGTTCAGTCTGTGAAGGCTAGAAATTGGCGAAATGAAAAATCCACAGGTGACCAAGGCAAAGGAGGTCGAGTTGGAGATATTAAAGAGATTTTGCCTCAGGTTAAGAAGGAAACTTATGATAGTGGAGGAAAGCGAAGAACGCTTTAATATTTTCATTGCAATAAAGTTGGACATACAAAGTCTTCAGTGTTGGTGCCTTAAGAAAAGTACTGGGAAGACGCACTCATTAAAATAGGTAAGCTAGTACGGTTTATAAAAGGGGCTAAAGAAACCATGGTGGAAGCTGGAGAGGTTACAAAAAGCATATACAGCCTGTTCACAGAATGGTTGATAAACAAGTGCCAGATCTTTTGAAAGATTTTATTTGTGGGGGTGAGGTTTATCCACGTGTACAAGGTGAAGTAGGTAAGTATGTTAAAATCTTCAGGGATACAGGAGCAAGTCAATCTTTAATGGTGAAAAATAAGGAGATGTGTAACTCAGAAGGAGTATTGCCAGAAAAGGTGATAATATGTGGGATCAATGGTGAAGTGAGTAGTATTCCATTTTGTAAGGTAAGGTTTGAGAGTCATGTGAAAAGTGGGGAAGTGGCAGTTGGAGTAACAGAGAAATTCCCTTTATCAGGGGTACAGTTTATCATGAGTAATGATATAGCTGAATCACAGGTAGGAGCGATGCCTACTGCTGTTGAAAAGCCAATGGGAAGTCAAACAACTGAGGCGTTGCAGGAGTATATCCAAGGGTGTTTCCAGATTGTGTGGTAGCAAGATCAGAAAGCCACAGGCGGAGACAGGAGGGGAAATCAAGGAGTAAAGATCGGGAGGCTGAAGTTCAGTTATCAGAAACAATCTGTGGCCAGATTGTTGATAAAGCGCGAGAGCAGGAAAGTTGGTAAAATTACAGCAGGCCTCAGAGATAAATGAAATGAAAATGAAAATCGCTTATTGTCACGAGTAGGCTTCAATGAAGTTACGGTGAAAAGCCCCTAGTCGCCAAATTCCGGCGCCTGTCCGGGGAGGCTGGTACGGGAATCAAACCGTGCTGCTGGCCTGCTTGGTCTGTTTTAAAAGCCAGCAATTTAGCTCAGTGAGCTAAAGCGGTTGCATCAGAAAGAAGACACAGAAATAAAATCTGAGTGTATACCGGAGTATATTAGAAATAATGGACGCGATTCAGCGGACTTGAGTGAAAGTCCGCTGAACAGTTTGTTTAGTGGAGTGTTTTAGTACTTAAGGCCCACTATTCAATAGCACTTTGCTGGTTTTTTTTACCTCAGCGATGATCTCCCTGCCAAGGCCACTCTTTTTACGTAAGTTCCTGCACTGAGCAGCTCAGCTTATCTGGGTTACTAACCCACTATGATCCTGGAAAGTCTTTGCTCATCACGTGTGATTCATCCCCGTATAGTATTGGGGCCGCCCTGTCCCACAAGATGGAGAATAGAGCCGAGCAGCTTTCAGCTCCCTCACATTGACTGCAGCGGAAAAGAAGAACGCGCAGATCGAGAAGGAGGGCCTGGCCGTGGTCTTTGCGGTGAAACGCTTCCACCAGTATGTGTATGGCCGCCACTTCACTATCGTGACTGATCGTAAGCAGAGGGAAACCCCTTGAGGCTAATGGAAAATGGCAATGTGCTGATGAATAGTGATATCTTTCTCAGTGCTGCAGTTGGGAAATAATGGCTGAAATGGACATTGCTAATGTTTAACTTTGCATGAATATGACAAGTTGTGTATCTTATGGTGTAATAGTAGTGTTTGATAATAAGTAGTATTTAAGGTTGAAAAGGATTTGAGAAATGAGGCTATCTTTTCATGTTACTGGTTCTTTTTTAAGGGGACAGGTATGATGAATTTAAGAATTTTTATATTTTTTGAAGTAGGGTTATTAAAACCTGGGTTAAGATACATACAGAGAGTATAGCTGCTAGGGTGGTGATTCAGGTGTCATAATACATCATGAGAACTATTTACTTGTTTACAGATAGCTGGCTAATGGAATTTTGTTTTACATTTAAAGACCCCTCGGGTGTAGATAATGTATATGGGGTTGTATGTTTGGTCCTGACTAAACTAGTTGATGCACCATCAATTGGACACGAGACGAAGATGAGACCCAAACAAAAGGCTTTAATGCACAAGATGTGTGCCAGGCAGCAGACGTACAGAAGAATGGCCGACTGCCGGGAAGCACGGGTTCTTATATCCTGCCTTGTAGGCGGAGCTACCTACCTCTCAGCCAATCGGCTGAGAGGCACATGACTTACCCGGGCCAATGGGCAGCGAGTCCTCTGCACCAATGGCAGCTCACTTATAAGGTACCGTAATACCCCTAGTCATACTACCACATTAACCCCTTGTTGAAAAAGAAGTGAGGGGGGGGGAGAAATGCGGGCATGAGGGGGGGGGTGTCCCATGAGTACGTGAGACTGGTAGTTTGACTAGAGATTTTTAGGTCATACTGTCGCATCGATGGCTGCCCACCGACCCGTAACTTATGTGCAAAAGGAAAAACAACAACTATGTACAGTGTGCACAATCGGGGGGAGGGGTGGGGGGGGGGGGGGGGGGGAATGGGTGAACAGGTAAAGAACAAAAGAAAATCACAAGAGTCCATCCGCAGGCAGAAGTCCACCAGTAGGTCACATCGATTCAATCAGTCGAGTGGGCGCCTTCGATGTCCTGCTTGACCTGCGCAGTGGTGCTGGCGACGTCGGAGCGGTGGGCATCCATGACTCCGGGAGCGATGATCTTGTTTCTGTGTCTGTACCCCTGGTCGGAGCTAGCGGGGGCCAGGCCGGGGGAGGGGGTCCCTGTCCGCTGAGCTGTGGGTGCGTCGGTGCTGGGGGCAGTGGGGGTAGGGGGGAGGGCTGGTGTTGGGGGGTGTGGCCGAGATCCGGCGGGTGCCAGGTCCCAGAGGGAGACCGTGTCCTGTCGGCCGTCGGGATACTCTACATACGCGTATTGCGGATTCGTGTGGAGTAGCTGGACTCTTTCGACCAACGGGTCCGACTTGTGCACCCACATGTGTTTCCGGAGCAGAATGGGCCCGGGGGTAGCCAGCCAGGTCGGGAGCGGGTTCCCTGAGGAAGACTTCCTGGGAAAAACAAGAAGCCGTTCGTGAGGCGTTTGGTTAGTGGCGGTACAGAGAAGTGACCGATTGAGTGGAGGGCGTCTGGGAGGACCTCTTGCCAGTGGGAGACTGGGAGATTTCGGGACCATAGGGCTAGCAGGAAGGTCTTCCTGACCGTACCATTCTCCCGCTCGACCTGTCCGTTACCCTGGGGGTTGTAACTGGTCGTCCTGCTGGAGGCGATGCCCCTGCTGAGCAGGAATTGACGCAGTTCGTCACTCATAAATGAGGACTCCCGATCGCTATGAATGTATGCGGGGTAACCGAACAGGGAGAAGATGGTGTGCAGGGCTTTGATAATGGTGGTCGTGGTCATGTCGGGGCAGGGGATGGCGAAAGGGAAACGGGAGTACTCGTCAATCACGTTGAGGAAGTACGTGTTGCGGTTGTTGGAGGGGAGGGGACCTTTGAAGTCCATGCTGAGATGTTCAAAGGGGTGGGAAGCCTTTATCAGATGCGCTCGTTCAGGGCGGTAGAAGTGCGGCTTGCACTCTACGCAGATGTGGCAGTCCCTGGTCACTGTCCTGACCTCCTCGATGGAGTAGGGCAGGTTGCGGGTCTTTATGAAATGGAAAAAGCGGGTGACCCCCGGGTGGCAGAGGTCCGCGTGGAGGGTTCAGAGGCGGTCCACTTGTGCGTTGGCACAGGTGCCGTGGGACAGGGCATCGGGAGGCTCGTTTAGCTTCCCAGGATGATACAAGATGTCGTAGTTGTACGTGGACGACTCAATCCTCCACCGCAAGATCTTATCATTCTTTATCTTGCCCCTCTGTGCATCATCAAACATGAAAGCCACTGACCATTGGTCTGTGAGGAGGGTAAACCTCCTGCCGGTCAGATAGTACCTCCAATGTCACACAGCTTCAACTATGGCCTGTGCTTCCTTCTCGACTGAGGAATGGCGGATTTCGGAAGCGTGGAGGGTACGGGAGAAGAAGGCCACGGGTCTGCCCGCTTCATTGAGGGTGGCCACCAGAGCTACATCAGATGCGTCGCTCTCGACTTGAAAGGGGAGGGACTCGTCGATAGCATGTATCGTGGCCTTTGCAATGTCTGCTTTGATGCGGCTAAAGGCCTGGCGGGCCTCCATCGACAGGGGAAACGTGGTGGACTGGATGAGTGGGCGGGCTTTATCGGCGTAATTGGGGACCAACTGGGCGTAATATGAAAAGAAGCCCAAACAGCGCTTGAGGGATTTGAGGGAGTGGGGGAGGGGGAGCTCCATCAGGGGGCGCATGCGTTCGGGGTCGGGGCCTATCACTCCGTTACGCACTACGTAGCCGAGGATGGCTAGACGGTCGGTGCTAAACACACATTTATCCTTATTGTAGGTCAGGTTAAGGAGTTTTGCGGTATGGAGGAATTTGCGGAGGTTGGTGTCGTGGTCCTGCTGGTCGTGGCCGGTTTAGAGGAGATGTACGAGGCAAGTTTTTTACGCAGAGGGTAGTGGGTGCCTGGAACTCACTGCCAGAGGAGGTGATGGAAGCAGGGACGATAATGACATTTAAGGGGCATCTTGACAAGTACATGAATAGGATGGGAATAGAGGGATACTGACCCAGGAAGTGTAGAAGATTTTAGTTGAGACGGGCAGCATGGTCGGCAAAATCTTGGAGGGCCGAAGGTCCTGTTCCTGTGCTGTACTTTTCTTTGTTCTTTGTAGACCATGGGATGGATTCTCCATTTGGGAGACTAAATGTTGACAACAGGACTGAACTGTATGCAGTTCGCGTTTGCCTTGGGGGCGCTATTCGGTCAGCGATATTCAGGGTGTCAGCAGTCTCAAACCTGCCCTCCAGGACACCGTCTGGGAGGTGGTGGCAGAGGTATTCAGCGCTGCCAGCCTCACCAGGAGGAGACAGCTGGTGATCTGAGATGAGTGTCACTCGTAAGCCTTCTCCAAGGCGGCCTTCAGGACGCGCGACACTGCAGAATCGCCGAGCAGAAACTTATAGCCAAGTTCCGCACACATGAGTGCGGCCTCAACCGGGACCTGGGATTCATGTCGCATTAAATTCATCCCCCACCATCTGGCCTGGGTTTGCAAAATCGTACAAACTGTCCTGGCTAGAGACAATTCACACCTCTTTAACCTGGGGTTACCCCTATCTTTGGATCTGTAAACATTTAATTACCTGCAAATGCTCGCATTCTAAGCATTGTCTGGCATCTTTGACTTTGTCTCTATATATGTTTCTGGAACCGACCTCTTCATTCACCTGAGGAAGGAGCAGTGCTCCGAAAGCTACTGTTTGAAACAAACCTGTTAGACTTTAACCTGGTGTTGTAAGACTTCTTACTGTGCTCACCCCAGCCCAACGCCGGCATCTCCACATTATTTTTAATGTGCAAGCAAAGCTAAATTGGAAATCACATTGCTCATGCTGCCTGCTCAGATGTGCTGCAACCATGTTTCAGGAAGCATGCATTCAGGGGTGTCACCAATTGGGGGTACCACTAAATATATTTTTTTCAACATCACAGAACAATCTGTCTCTGGGTTTTCAAGAATGCTAGACTTTTTAATGTGTTCCAGTTTGACGTAAGTCCAAATCTGAAGCTGAATGGTAGGAAACTACCAGCTGCTCTACAGGGAAGGGGGGGGGGGGGGGCTGGCACTGGCGGAGTGGCATTGTCACTGGTCTAGTAATCCAATGAGTAATCCAAGGCAAAATCCCATAGCAGATGGCGAAATTTGTATTCAATAAAAAATTTGGAATTAAAAACCTAATGATGACCATCATTTCTTGTAAAAATCCACGGAAGGAAATCTGCCATCCTTACCTGGTCTGGCCTACATGTGGCTCCACATCCACAACAATATGGTCAACTCTCAAATTCCCTCTGAAATGGAAACAGTTAGGAACAAGTAATAGATAATTGCCCAGCCAGCGATGGGCTTAAATGAATTTTGAAAATATTGGTCACATGTCATATTAGCAAGAGCTTGATCAAGGCTTGATTCCCCCAATATGCTCCCTCTCCTGGGACACAAGTGGTTAGCACTGTGGCTTCACAGCGTCAGGGTCCCAGGTTTGATTCATCGCTGATTCACTGTCTGTGCGGAGTCCGCACGTTCTCCCTGTGTCTGCGTGGATTTCCTCCGGGTGCTCCGGTTTCCTCCCACAGTCCAAAGATGTGCAGGTTAGGTGGATTGGCCATGATAAATTGCCCTAAGTGAACAAAAAAGTTAGGATGGGTTATTGGGTTGCTGGGATAGGGTGGAAGTGAGGGCTTAAGTGGGTGGGTGCAGAGTCGATGGGTCAAATGGCCTCCTTCTGCACTGTATGTTCTATGTTCCTTCTGCCCTCACCTCCCCCCCCCCCCCCCAAAACATCAGAGCAATGATTGACCAAACCTCCAATGAGCCCTAACTGTCATCCTGTGCTAAAATATATCAATTATGTCTTGGTAACACACAGCCCAAGGCTGCCACTTTGTGTGACGATGGGTGTCAGGCTGGAAACATTGCTCTACATCTATTCATTAATAACTTGGATGTGGCTATTGGTGGAATTATTCATCAATTTGTCGGTGACACAAAAATATTGATGGAAGTGAATATCTGAGAGGACAATTTAGATGCAAGGCGGAAAGGAGCACATATCACAGAAACATCAAAACATAGGAAATGTATGTCACAGAAAGAGGTCATTCAGGCCATCCACTCTGTACTAGCCAGGAAAGTGTGATCCAGCTTCATCCCACTTGTTCCGTAACCCTGTAGGTTAAAGCACTTCCAGTGAAAATCCAATTGTTTTTTTTAACTGTGATAAGCAGTTCTGTCCCTTCCATCTTTTCAGGCTGCGAACTCCAGACCCCTCACCACCCTCTGGGTGAAAAAAAATGATCTTCAACTCTCCTCCAATCCAATCATTTTAAATCCATGTTCTCCGATTATTGGCTACTTTGCGGAGGAAAATGGGTCTTTCCCGTCCATTCTGTCTAGGCCCCCCATAATTGAAAATGAAAATCTCTTATTGTCACATGTAGGCTTCAATGAAGTTACTGTGAAAAGCCCCTAGTCGCCACATTCCGGCGCCTGTTCGGGGAGGCTGGTATGGGAATTGAACCGTGCTGCTGCCCTGCCTTGGTCTGGGTTAAAACCCAGCGATTTAGCCCAGTGTGCTAAGCCAACCCCTTTTAAACACCTGTTCTAACTCTCCTGAACTTCCACTTTATAGAAACATTTCCTTCAATGTCCTTCAGTGTGAACAAGTGAAGGATTATGCATTTTGGTTTGGGGAACTCAAGGTATATTCCATGCTCAGTTGTCAGCTGAACGTTTATGGAGCAGGAGAGTGACCTGGAGGCCAAATCTGATAAATAATTGAAGGTCCACCAGCAGAATGTGAAAGCCATATTGTGCGTTTTATGGTTTATTGCTGGAAGAATATGACATAAAACTAAGGACACTTAGGCTGTACTACAGCACATGGAGTACTATAGCCAACTGTGGTCCCTACAATTTATGGGGATTAGCAAGGTACCAGAGGAGGCTTCAAAAAAGCAAAGCAGCCCACTTGATTGGCACCCCTGCAAGTACCTAAAACATTCACTCCCTCCACCATGACGCACAGTGGCATCAGGATGTAACATCTACAAGGTGCATTGAAAATGAAATGAAAATCGCTTATTGTCACAAGTAGGCTTCAAATGAAGTTACTGTGAAAAGCCCCTAGTCGCCACATTCCGGGGAGGCTGGTACGGGACATTGTAGCAATATGGCAAGGCTATTTCAATGGCGCCTCCCGAATCAATGCTTCTACCACCTAAAAGGACAAGGGCTGCAGGCGCCTAGGGAACACCACCACCTGCAAATTCCCCTCCAAGCCACACACCACTCTGACTGGGAACTGTATCACCACTCCTTCATTGTCGCTGAGTCAAAATCCTGGAACACCCTCCCTAGCAAGTCTATATGTGCACATACACCACATAGAAATATAGAAAATAGAAGCAGCAGACCATTCGGCCCTTCGAGCATGCTCCATCATTCATTATGATCATGACTGAAGATCAAGTCCAATACCCTGATCCCGCCTTCCATCCATATGCCTTGATTCCTTTAGTCCCAAGAGCTTTATCTAAACATGGACTGCAGCGGTTCGAGATGATGACTCACCACTACCTTCTCAAGGGCAATTAGGGATGTTGAATAAGTGCTGGCCTTGTCAGCAAAATCCACATGCTTTAAACTAATAAACAAAAAGATGTCTGAAATAATAGCCAATCATATTATTTCAATTCCCAGGGTAGGCTGCTGGAGTTTGAACTATTTTCATCACTAAAAACACTTATGATTGAAGATTTTAAAATGACCAATTTTGTAGATTCTGATCAGTTGAAATGAGATGGTAAAACAAGAGGGCATACCTGCAGAAGCATTAGGAAAGGATTTGTTAGATGTCAGGAAGTATTTTTAAAGAGATTCATCATCCGCTTGAACAAATGATTAAAGCCAGTGGTGGAATCCTATTCCCCGCAGTCCTGGTAAAAGGAGTCGGATGAGCTCCCAAATGAGGGAAAACATTCCCGGTTATAAAGGATCAGTTGTGGAATAGCTGATTAAAAGAGGTAGATTGTGTTAATTGCAATAGGAGGTCAGAGACCTACTGGACCTAGGGTAGGGAGAGGTCATTAATGTACTTGTGTCTGTATATGAGTTGTTTTGATGTTCATTCCCTCTTCATATGCTTGTGCGTAAAGAGGTAATCAAGAATGACCTAATAACTGCACTAAAGATTGTGTCAAAGTTGACCAATGGAGATAGGTGGGGGAATGGAGGTAGGGGGCAGGGAGGTGGTGGTGTAATGTAGCGGCAGGGAGGACTAGCCTTGCAAACATGTCATCAAATAATCTAAAGGTAAAATACTGCGGATACTGGAAACCTGAAATCAAAATTTCTGGAGATGTGTCACATTGGACTCGAAACATTAACTATGTGTTAACTCTCTCTCTCTCTCTCTCTCTCTGCAGAGGCTGCCAGACCTGCGGAGTTTTTCCAGCAGTTTCTGTTTTTATTTTGTTGAATATTCTGCCACCCTGTCGCTTACGTGCTACAAAAAAAATTCTAACAATCAGGCGCTTTTGCCACTGCAACCATGGGAGGGTAAATCGCACAAAAACTAACTCCGGTCCACATAGGTCTAGGACAGGCGAACAAAATTTTTGCCAAAGAGGTAAGTTTTAAGAGGTGCCTCAAAAGGAGAAGAAAGAGGTAGAGGGGAGAAGAGGTGCATGGAGGGAATTCTGGATTTTGGGGCCTTTAGAAAGCATGGTGGGAGTTTTCCAGTCTCCCCCGGCGTGGGTTTGATGTGTTAGGCAGGTTGGTTTGACATGGACTGCACTTGATGTAGTGTGGTGAGAGACAGACCTCTAACACTGGAGAAGATCCAACACAATTTTAGTCAACGTTATAATTAATATACATGATCAGCTGTGGGTTGACACTATACTGAACTAACTGGAGACCTAGTACTAGCCTGACCAGACATACTAGCTACCAATGGTGTTTGCACTGGCTAGCTCGTGGACTCTGACTGTCTCAGTGGCTGGGTCCAGAGAGAGTGGGAAACCTAGCGCCCTCTGGCTTTGTAGTGGTAGTGTCCTGTCTGGTGATTGGCTGCACTGTGATGTGTGCTTACTGGTCATCCTGTGTCAATCACTGCCTGTCTGCACTTCATTATGTACAGGAGTGGATAATATGACATCTCTCCCCTTTTTTTATTAGATAAATAAATATTAAGGTGTGCCTGCGGATATATATGTGTATGTGCCTGACTGTATATAAAAGGTGTCAAAATAACGTATATACATAGGAAGGTGTCGATAGTGCAGATACATGGCAAACTAAACAATATTTATAGAGGTCAAATCGATGAGGTAACAAAATGTACAAAAGTTCAGTCTATAAATTTAGTCTTCGTGGTGGGCGACGAATTCTTGTTGACCGCCGGAGAGGTGGATCAGGAGCCGCCTGCACTTGGATAGGCGGGATCGCTGCAATTGCAGTAGTCGAGGGGGCCGGCAGGATTGCTGGCAGATCGGTGGCCTCGTGGCAGGGTACGTCCGGAGGAAGCATCGTAGGCGGCGGGGCACTTTGGTCAGGTAGTGGGCGTGGAACTCTTCACAGTGCCCGTCTGTTGCGCCGTAGGAGGGAACCATCAGCCATGCGGACAAGGAACGATCTTGGGGCCACTTGTTTGATCACCACAGCTGTGGCTGACCAGCCGCCCTCAGGCAACTGGACACGAACATGATCAGTTGGGACCAGCTCGGGTAGATCTGTGGCATGAGCATCATATGTGGCTTTCTGTTGGGCCCCGAGACGGCTGAATTTTCTGTACGACCGTGAGGTGGTCAAGGTCTGGAACATGGATGGCTGGAACTGTGGTCCTCAGAGTGCGATTCATGAGCATCTGCGCTGGAGACAACCCAGTGGACAGTGGGGTTGCCCTGTATGCCAGCATTGCCAGATTGAAGTCAGAGCCTCAGTCTGCAGCTTTGCACAGTAACCGCTTTACAATATGGATCTCTTTCTCAGCCTTCCCGTTTGGTAGTGGGGACTGGAGGTTATGTGATGGAAATGTTAGGACTGTGCAAAATCAGACCATTCCTGTCTGTAAAAGCAAGGACCGTTGTCACTCATTACCGTGAGCGGTATCCCATGCCTGGCGAATGTTTCTTTGCAGGCTTTGATCACTGCCTTTGATGTGAGGTCGGATAGTTTCACCACTTATGAGTAACTGGAGAAATAGTCAACCAGGAGGACGTAGTCACGCCTCTTGGTGTGGAAAAGGTCAACACCAACTTTGGACCACGGAGAGGTCACAGTCTCGTGTTGCTGCAACGTTTCTTTGGGTTGAGCTGGCTGAAACTTCTGACAGGTAGGGCAGTTGAGGACTCTGTTGGCAATGTCCTTGCTGATGCCCGGCCAATAGACTGCCTCCTGAGCTCTGCATCGGCATTTCTCGACCCTAAGGTGACCCTCATGGAGTTGCCCGACCACCATAGCTCGCATGCTTTGAGGAGTCACGATCCTGTCGAGCTTCAGGAGGATGTCTTCCACCACCGTCAGGTCGTCCTTTACGTTATAGAACTGAGGACATTGTCCCTTCTGCCAGCCATTGGTAAGGTGCTGCATCACACGCTGCAGCAGAGGATCCTTGGCCGTTTCCTCATGAATTTGGACCACCCGCTCGTCAGAGGCCGGAAGGTTGGTGGCACACAATTGCACTTGTGCTTCTATGTGGCAGATGAAGTCAGTTTGTTCACATGGTGTGGTAACGGACCTGGATAGGGCATCTGCAACAATGAGCTCTTTGCCTGGCATGTAGATAAATTCAAAGTCGTAGCGGCGTAGCTTAAGAAGAATTTGCTGTAACGGAGGCGTCATGTCATTTCAATCCTTCTGGATAATGTGGACTAGAGGCCTGTGGTCCGTTTCTACCGTGAATTTTGGCAGGCCATAAACATAGTCGTGAAACTTGACTATCCCTGTCAGGAGGCCCAGACATTCCTTCTCACTCTGAGCGTACCGTTGCTCAGTGGGCGTCATGGCGCTGGAGGCATACGCCACTGGAGCCCAGGACGAGGAGTCACCTCGCTGGAGGAGCACCGCCCCAATGCCGTCCTGGCTTGCATTAGTTGATGTCTTGGTTTCCTTGGTTGGGTCGAAGAACGCCAGAACCGGGGCTGTGGTGAGCTTCGCTCTCAGCTCACACCATTCCTCTTCATGCACGGGCAGCCACGTGAATTCCGTTGACTTCTTGAGGAGATGGCGGAGGGCCGTGATGTGGGATGCCATATTGGGAATGAATTTCTTGAGGAAATTGACCATCCCGAGAAAGCAGAGGACCGCCTTCTTGTTCTCCGGGGTCTTCATGGCGTTGATCGCCGAGACCTTGTCGGCATCTGGCCGCACACCTTGCTGCGAGATGTGGTCACCGAGGAATTTGATGCCCGATTGACCAAATGAGCACTTGGACCTGTTGAGCTGGAGACCATGCTCATGGACTCTCTGGAATACCTTCTTGAGGAGAGCGATGTGTTCCTGAGGCGTTGTGGACCAGATAATGACATCGTCAACGTACGCACGCACCCCCTCGATGCCCTCCATCATCTGTTCCATGATGCGGTGAAATATCTCTGAGGCAGAGATGATGCCAAAAGGCATTCGGTTGTAGCAGTACCGACCGAACGGGGTATTAAATGTGCACAGCTTGTGACTGGACGCATCCAGCTGTATTTGCCAAAACCCTTGGAGGCATCCAGCTTTGTAAAGAATTTGGCATGAGCCATCTCACTGGTCAACTCTTCACGTTTTGGTATTGGGCATTGCTCCCGCATGATGTTGCGGTTTAGATCCTTGGGGTCAATGTAGATTTGAAGCTCCCCTGACGGCATCTTGATGCAGACCATGGAGCTGACCCAGTCTGTGGGCTTTGTGACCTTCGATATGATGCCCTGGTCTTGGAGGTCCTGTAATTGCTTCTTCAAACAATCCTTGAGAGGTTCCGGCACCCGGAGTGGTGCATGAATTACAGGGGTGGGGTTCGGCTTGAGCAGGATTTTATATCGGTATGGGAGCGTGCCCATTCCATCGAATAGGCTGTGGTACTGCGTGATGATGTCATCCATGTCAGCTTGGAAGTTTCCATCAAGCGAGGCCGTCGCCGGTGATGATGACATGGTGTGGACTCACTGAACCAGGTTCAGGAGCTTGCAGGCTCGAGCACCGAGCAGGGATGCTCTGTTAGGCCCAACGATTTCAAGCCGCAGCGTCGCCTTGATCGCCTTATTGGACACCCCTAGTTGACACGAGCCACTGGCAGCTATGGCATTGCCATTGTAGTCAAGGAGCTGGCAGGCCGGTGGAAGGATACTTGGTCTGAAGAGGATGGTGCCGAGGTCGGATTTCGAGATGAGGTTCGCTGATGCGCCGGTATCCAGTTTGAACTGGATGCGAGCCTTGTTAACTGTGAGGACAGCACAACACTCATCGTCGGGATCCAAGCTGAGGATCGAGAGGTGCTTCGCCGTCATGGTGAAGGGCAACACATGCTTCGTTATGATGCCCACCCGATATGGGGACTTGAGGCACTCAGCATCAGGGTCTGTTGGGCTGTTGGGATCGGAATCTGGCATTCCTTGCTGTATTGAATGGACACTTCTGCGCCGCAGCTGGGACCGCTGACTGCTGAGCGGTGGAGCAGATCTGTAAAGAGCTGTGTGGTGCCCAAGCTTGCCACACTGTAGACACCGGTGTCCTTTTGCCGGACTTTGCCATTTTAAATGGGCGGAGCCACAATTTGGACACGTCATGACGCCAATGTCAGTGCGTTCCGTGCGCCATCGCGTATGCGCAGTGCGGTCGATCGATGTATGCACCTGCGCAGTCGGGTCATCGGTCTCGTCATCCGTGGCGCTCATGCGCAGGGACCCGGGAAAAGCCCGCAAAACGGCCACTCTCCTCGATGCTCAGGCTCTGCATCTGTGCGATGGCCTGCACCCATTCCGCCTCGTGGGAGGCCAGCTTTTCAGTCTCTGCTGCCCTGACGTGTGAGTAACGATTGCTAGCATGTTCATGGACGACACACGTCTTGCGAGCGATAGTGAGGGTCAACTGCTTGACTTTCAGGAGCTGCTGGCGAAGGGAGGCGGAGTGGACTCCGAAAACGATCTGATCCCGGATCATGGTCAACTGTCAAGTCATAGTTACATGACTGCGCGAGGATGCAGAGATGGGTCAAAAAGGACTGAAAAGGTTCATCCTTACCCTGAAGCCTCTGCTGGAAAATGTACTATTCAAAGCTCTCATTCACCTCAATGTCGCAGTGGCTGTCGAACTTCAGCAGGACTGTTTTGAATTTCGTCTTGTCTTCGCCTTCAGCGAACGTAAGGGAGTTGAAGATGTGGATGGCGTGGTCTCCGCTGTGGAGAGAAATAGCGCGATCTTCCTGGCATCCGATAGGGCCTCGAGGTCGGCGGCCTCAATGTATAAGAGGAACTTTTGCTTGAAGATCTTCCAATTGGCGCCGAGGTTGCCAGAGATGCGGAGCTGCGGAGGAGGCTGGATGTTTTCCATTTCACCGGATGGCTGCTTGCTGGTCAGTGTTGATTCATTCGAGGTAGGTCTGTCAGATTTCAGTGTCACTCTGGTACCATGATGTGTTGGGCAGGTTGGTTTGATGTGGACTGCACTTGATGCAGTATAGCGAGAGACAGACCTCTAACACAGGAGAAGATCCAACACGATTTTATTCAACGTTATAACTAATATACATGATCAGCTGTGGGTTGACACTGTACTGAACTGACTGGAGACCTAGTACTAGCCTGACCAGACTTACTAGCTACCGCATGGTGTTAGCACTGGCTAGCTCGTGGACTCTGACTGTCTCAGTGGCTGGGTCCAGAGAGAGCGGGAAACCTAGTGTCCTCTGGCTTTATAATGGTAGTGTCCTGTCTGGTGATTGGCTGCACTGTGCTGTGTGCGTACTGGTCATCCTGTGTGTCAATCACTGCCTGTCTGCACTTCATTATATACAGGAGTGGATAATATGACAGGTTTCCCTGTGCCAGGGGTCAGCAATCCATTCAACTCTCAGTTCCCATCAGCAGGACCGAAAGATCCTGCTGGTGTGAAGAGCTGGAAGATTCATGGCTGGGAATAACAGTGTAAATGAAATACGGGATGCGCAAGAGACCAGAATTGGAGGAGTGCATAGATTTAAGATGGTTGCAGGGCAGGAGGTGGTTGAAAACAATGCAGAATCATGCCCGAACCTTGAACAACCTGCTCCATTATTTTTCCTTGAACGCCTTCCTCTGTAAAAGGTTTGCGACGCCTTTCTGAAGCGTTTTGGAATAGGTTCATCCCAGTTCTCAATAAAAATGAATAATGTTTAGTGTCACAAGTAGGCTTACATTAACACTGCAATGAAGTTTCTGTGAAAAGGTCCGAGTCACCACATTCCGACGCCTGTTCGGGTACACAGAGGGAGAATTCAGAATGTCCAAATTACCGAACAGGACATCTTTCGGAAGTTGTGGGAGGAAACCCACGCAGACATGGGGAGAATGTGCAGACTCTGTACAGACAGTGACCCAAGCCGGGAATCAAGCCTGGGACCCTGGGCGCTGTGAAGCAACAGCGCTAACCACTGTGCTACCGTGCCGCCCATCAGCGCATCAGCTATCACCTCAGCCCTGACTCCTCTGCCTCATTTTTTCCATGCTCTATCAACTCATCTAACCTTGAGGAATCAGGACCCTGCGTAACGATGATCATGGTGGTGAACTGAGCTTGGAGAATTGAGTGTAGATTTTGCACAGCCACCCGCATTCAGAAGCAATACTTGCTTTCAACTGTTGAAGGGTAGTTGCATCCCCCTAGGAAACTCCAGGCTTTTCTCTAATTATCACACTGCCACAAGGAGACTTGAGACGATGTGTAAACATTTATGAAATATTTATTCGACTTCAGACATGAAATATTGCAGTTACAAATAATCACATCTACTGTTTGATGGAATTAATCAACCAGCACAAGAGTGTGAAAATACTGCAAACGTGTAAAGAAGTGTACAAAATCATTTTACCACATACATCACGCATACAACACTGACAGAGTCAATCCATCCCTATGACCTGACAACTAAATATTGTTGAATATGCATACATTATTTTTTTTTCATTTCCACACATTTTATATTAGAGCTGTCAAGTCCCTTGTTTCACTCTTCTGGGAATGAGAGGTTAGAAATAATTTGCATTTAATGTACAATTTTTTTTAAAAAGCCAAACAATTTGTTTTACTCAAGGTTTAGCATATTAATGCTGGACAATATGCTTTATCAACTTTAAATATCAAACACTCACAGGTCAGGTACATTACAGATTAGATATGAAATAAGGCTCACTCTATATTCTCCCATGTACACCAGGCTAAGATCCAATGGGTTAGACACAGATTACATTTCTAGCTGGCATTCACTGATCAGGTATAGCACAGGTGAGATGTGGAGTAAGACTCTCTTTAAGGGTGGGCTGCCAGGCGTCTTACAATGAAAGGGGGTTTTGATAATACACACTGCAAAGCTATTCATGTGTGCACTCAGGAACACTCCCATGTGATCTCTTCCATCCTTTGGCCGGATTGTCCTTGCCTTCACAGTACCCCAGCAAGACCCTTTAGAAAATCTTGAGTAGAAGAAGGTTTGAGCTGTGGGCTCTGATCCACTAATAACTGGATTGGGTCAACTTGCTGGTCCAAACATTGAAAACAGTTCCCCAGTCTGTGAGCAACTGCAATTTACAATCTCTTCTCTTCATTTGATTTTCTTCACATCAAACTGGATTCCTAACTATGGGGAATGGACAACTCAACTTGATTGAATTCTCAACCACCCTGTGAGGGGACGTTATTTTTTTAAATATCCTTTTCTCTTCTTTATTTTTTCTGAGCCAACAGCACATCACTTTTACAGCAATAAAATGTCCCAACATGCGTCAAGCGTGCAAGTATCAAACAGAATTTGATTTCAAGTCACATGAGGAGACATAAGAACATAAGAACATAAGAACTAGGAGCAGGAGTAGGCCATCTGGCCCCTCGCGCCTGCTCCGCCATTCAATGAGATCATGGCTGATCTTTTGTGGACTCAGCTCCACTTTCCGGCCCGAACACCATAACCCTTAATCCCTTTATTCTTCAAAAAACTATCTATCTTTACCTTAAAAACATGTAATGAAGGAGCCTCAACTGCTTCACTGGGCAAGGAATTCCATAGATTCACAACCCTTTGGGTGAAGAAGTTCCTCCTAAACTCTGTCCTAAATCTACTTCCCCTTATTTTGAGGCTATGTCCACTAGTTCTGCTGTCACCCGCCAGTGGAAACAACCTGCCCGCATCTATCCTATCTATTCCCTTCATAATTTTAAATGTTTCTATAAGATCCCCCCTCATCCTTCTAAATTCCAATGAGTACAGTCCCAGTCTACTCAACCTCTCCTCATAATCCAACCCCTTCAGCTCTGGGATTAACCTAGTGAATCTCCTCTGCACACCCTCCAGCGCCAGTACGTCCTTTCTCAAGTAAGGAGACCAAAACTGAACACAATACTCCAGGTGTGGCCTCACTAACACCTTATACAATTGCAACATAACCTCCCTCGTCTTAAACTCCAACCCTCTAGCAATGAAGGACAAAATTCCATTTGCCTTCTTAATCACCTGTTGCACTTGTAAACCAACCTTCTGTGACTCATGCACTAGCACACCCAAGTCTCTCTGAACAGCGGCATGCTTTAATATTTTATCGTTTAAATAATAATCCCGTTTGCTGTTATTCCTACCAAAATGGATAACCTCACATTTGTCAACATTGTATTCCATCTGCCAGACCCTAGCCCATTCACTTAACCTATCCAAATCCCTCTGCAGACTTCCAGTATCCTCTGCATTGATGAGGTGACCAACCAAAACGTCAAACGTCTAAGATTAAAGATGCATCTTAACAGGAGGAAAGAGAGGTCAGAGAGGAGAGGGTTAAGGTGGGCATTCCTGAAGCTAGGGGCTACATCGTTTTAGGCATGGCTGCCATTGTTGGAGCAGTTGTAATGTGGGAAGGCCAGAATTGGAAGAGTCAGACATTTTGGAGGCTAGCAGGTTATAGAGGTAGGGAGGTGATGGGGGGAATTGAATCGTAGAACCATATAATAGTTACACCACAGAAGTAGATTTTTTCAGCCTGTGGTGTCAGTGCTTGCTCTGTGGAAGAACAGCTCACCGAGTGTCACTCCCCACCCTTCTTCAGATAGCCGGCAGATTTTTACTTTTCTTTTTTTTTTCCTTTTTAAATTTAGAGTGCCCAATTAATTTTTTCCAATTAAGGGGCAATTTAGCATGGCCAATCCATCTAGCTTGCACATTTTTGGGTTGTGGGGATGAAACCCACGCAAACGCGGGCAGAATGTGCAAACTCCACACGGACAGCAACCCAGAGCCGGGGTCGAACCTGGGACCTCAGTGCCGTGAGGCCGCAGTGCTAACCCACTGCGCCACCGTGCTGCCCTACATTTGCTGCAATGATCCAATTCCTTTTCGAAATCCACCAGGTGGCGCACTCTAGACCCTAACTACTCACTGCGTTAAAGTAATTTCTTTCCTCATGTAGTCATTGCTTCTTTTGCTAATTTCCTTATGTCTGTGCCCTTTGCTTCTTGATTCTTTCACCAATGATAATTTTCAAACAGGTTTGAGAGTTTTAAAATGCCAAGAGGCCTCTGGGCACATTGATGAATATCTGTGTTAATTTGAGTTTCTCTTTGTAGGAAGTTGTCCCATTATTGGCCTGTATCGTTCCACTGAAATTTACAATTCATTGGAGCAAAAGCTCAAACTATTTGTGCCATAGTACATTCCACACTCAACAACTGGCACCAGTAATGTAGGAATGTGGGATACTGGGGTAAAAGTATTCTCATTAAGTTGGGAGAGTTGAACAGCAACAGTTTGAGCTCTTAAGTCTTTCCCTTTCCTTTTATAGCCTCAATATACTTTAGAAGTAAAAACAGAAAGTACTGGACAGTCTCAGCAGATCTGACAGCATCTGTGGAGAGAGAAGCGAGCGAATGTTTCGAGGCTGGATGGCTCTTTGTCACAGCTGGAGAGAACTGGAAATAGGGTCAGATTTATACTGTTGTGAGGGGGACAGGGAGTGATGGAGCTGGATAGAGGGCGATAGGTGGAGTTGACAAAGATGTAATAATTTTTATTAGTGTCAAAAGTAGGCTTACATGACCATTGCAATGAAATTGCTGTGAAAATCCCCTAGTCGCCACACTCCGGCGCCTATTCGGGAACACAGAGGGAGATTTCAAAATGTCCAATTCACCTAACAAGCACATCTTTCAGGTCTTACATAGAACATAGAACAGTACAGCACAGAACAGGCCCTTCGGCCCTCGATGTTGTGCCGAGCATTGTCCAAAATTGGGGCAGCACGGTAGCATTGTGGATAGCACAATTGCTTCACAGCTCCAGGGTCCCAGGTTCGATTCCGGCTTGGGTCACTGTCTGTGCGGAGTCTGCACACCCTCCCCGTGTGTGTGTGGGTTTCCTCCGGGTGCTCCGGTTTCCTCCAACAGTCCAAAGATGTGCAGGTTAGCTGGATTGGCCATGATAAATTGCCCTTAGTGTCCAAAATTGCCCTTAGTGTTGGGTGGGTTACTGGGTTATGGGGATAGGGTGGAGGTGTTGACCTTGGGTAGGGTGCTCTTTCCAAGAGCCAGTGCAGACTCGACGGTCCTCCTTCTGCACTGTAAATTCTATGACTATGAAACCAAAATATAGAACATAGAACAGTACAGTACAGAACAGGCCCTTGTGGGAGGAAACCGGAGCACACCGAAGGAAACCCAAGCAGACACAGGGCGAGCGTGCAGATAGTGACCCAAGCCGGGTCTCTGGCACTGTGAAACAACTATGCTAACCACTGTGCTACCATACTGCCCTAGTTGTGGACAGAAAGACAAAGGGAATGTAAATGGGGGTGATCAAGGCTAAGAAGGGTGCAGAGAGTGGCGCATAAAGAGATTAAAATGTGTTAATGGCAGAACAAATGTGAATAGTGTGTCAAAGGGCAACTAGCAACAGGGAAAAGATGGCCCAAGTGGAGTGGGAGGAGGGGTAACAATGGTGAGGGAAAAACAATTCAATGGAAGAAATGAACATAAATTGTAAAAATAAAAATGGGATGAAGTTGGAGGCGAGAGTTCACAGTCTGAAGTTGTTGAACTCAATGTTAAGTCTGGAAGGCTGTACTGTGCCCAATCGGAGATATACTGTTCCTCCAGCTTGTGCTGGACTTCACTGGAGCATTGAGGAGGGGGAGATTAGGGTAGACAGGATAAAATTGTTTCCCTTGGCGGAGAATTCTAGAACCAGTGGGACAGATTCAAATAAGAGGCAGAAGGTGTAGAGGGGACTTGAAGAAGAACTCTTTTATGCAGAGGGTAGTGGGTGTCTGGAATTCGCTGAAAGAGGCAGAGACCCTAAACTCTTTTAAAAAGTACCTGAATTTGCACCTTAAGTGCTCTAAGCCCAAAGCTATGGACCAGGTGTAGGAAGGTGGAATTAGAAAGGGCACCTGGGTGTCATTGGGCTTGCATGGACAATATGACCCGAATGGCCTCCTCCTGCACTAACTTTTCTATGACTGCAGCAGACCAAGAATGGACATGTGGACATGAGAGCAGGAAGGTAGTTGAAATGGCAGCAACAGGAAGGTCTGGGTCCTGCTTCATATCAGACCAAAGGTATTCTGCAAAGCAGTCACCCAATCTGCATTTAGTCTCTCCAATGTCGAGTAGACCATATTGGGAGCAGCAAATCCAATAGACCAGATTGAAAGAGGTGCATGTGAAGTGCTGCCTCACTTAAAAGAGTATTTAGACCCTTGGATGATGAGCAGGGAGGAGGTAAAGGTGCAGGTGTTGCACCTTCTGCAATTGCATGGGATGGTGCTGTGGTAAGAAGGTGATGTGTTGGGGGTGATGGAGGAGTGGACTAGGGTATCCAGAAGGGAACGGTCGCTGTGAAACGCTGACAGGGGGAGTGAGAGGTAGATGTGTTTGGTGATGGACATCTTTGTCAATTTTCACCTATTGCTGGTCCTCTATCCAGCCCCACTGCTTCACGCACCCCCTCCCCCCACAACAGGGCAAATCTGACCCTATTTCCAGGTCTCTCCAGCTTTGACAAGGAGTCATCCAGACTCAAAACATTAGCTCCCTTCTCTTGCCACAGATGCTGTCAGACCTGTTGCCATTGTCCAGTATTTTCTGTTTTCATTTCAGATTCCGGCAGTAATTTGGTTTTATACTTCAGAGAACTTTGGGACATTCTGAAAATGTGAACGGAGCTATTTGAACGCAAATCTTTCTTTAAAGTATAATTGGGTGATAACTATGTGACATTACAGTCTGCCATTTCTGTCACGAGGATTCTGGGGGCAGGTGGGGGGGGGGGGGGAGTTCAAATAAAACCCTGAATTATGAAATAAATCCCTCCTCCCTCTTCCATCCATGTTTGTAAATATTGCAACAGAAAGACATTTTGACCAACTTTGTCCCATTTTCGGTAAAAACACAGGAAATGAGAATATTGCAATGTAACACCAGTGAACAACAAATTGGTAAGCTAACATCGGAAAAGTAGGCCTCTCTTCTGTTGGGTTTGGGAGTAAGGACACTGCCATTTCAGAGCAGAAGGAGCTTCATTCCTAGTTGAACCTGACTGGAGGCCTTTAATAACAGAATGGTAACAGGTTCCTACTCAGAGAGTAGTAAGGGTGTGGAATGCCCTGCCTGTAACAGTAGTGGACTCGCCAACATTAAGGACATTTAAGTCATTGGATGAACATAGGGATGATAATGGAATAGTGTAGATGAGCTTTAGATTGGTTTCACAGGTCGGCGCAACATCAAGGGCCGAAGGGCCTGTACTGCGCTGTAATGTTCTATTGTTCTATTGTTCATGTGTAGCAACATGGAATCAGAGATATTACAGAAAGAAGAAAATTTGGTCCATCAACACAGAAACACATTAGCAGATGAATGAGGAGCAGGAGTAGATTATTCTGTCCATTCAGCCTGCTGCACCATTTAATAAGACCATGTTTGTGTTTCAAATTGCACATTCCCCATTTACCCCAGACAACCTTTGCTCTCTTGCCTAACACGAGTCTGTCTACTTGCGCCTGAGAAATATTTCATAACTGTCACCTCCACCGATTCCTGAGGCAGAGAGTTCCAAAGTCACACAACCCTCTGAGAGAAACAAGTTCTCCTTATTTCTACCCTATATGGGCAACCCTTAATTTTAAAACAGTGCTCCCTCGCCCAGGGATCACCCACAAGACAAGAGGATACATCCTTTCTACATGCACCTTGTCAAGGTCATTCGGGATCATATACCTCGATCGAGTCACCCTCACTCTTCTATACTCTAGTGGAAATTTTCGAGTCAGTCCAGCTCTTTCACTCTTTCCCTACATCCCAGCAATCTTTATCTGTTTCAAATACTTATCCAATTCTCTTTTGAAGTTTACTATCTGTATTTACCACACTATTGACAGCACACTCCCAAATCCTAAGCAGCCCTTTGTGTTAAAGAATGTTTGCTTGCTGTCATCTCTTTTGTTAATCACGTTTTAATCTGCACTCTCTGGTTTTTGACAATGGCCTCACCTAGACCCGGCATCGAAGTGCTAATCACTCAAAACCAACTCCCGCTGGGTGGGACATGTTATTCTTATGCCTGACACAGGGTACCTGAAGCCAGTGCTCTGCTTGGAATTCAATCTCAGCAGGAAGTTCCGAGGACTTTCGGGAAGTATCCAAAGCATGGGGCAGCATGGTAACATAGTGGTTAGCACAATTGCTTAACGGCTCGAGGGTCCCAAGTTCGATTCCTGGCCTGGGTCACTATCTGTGCGGAGTCTGCACATTCTCCCCGTGTCTGCGTGGGTTTCCTCCGGGTGCTCCGGTTTCCTCCCACAGTCCAAAAATGTGCATTAGGTGGATTAGCTATGATAAATTGCCCTTAGTGTCCAAAAAAGGTGAGGTGGGGTTACTGGGTTGCAGGGATAGGCTGGATGCATGGGCTTAAGTAGGGTGATCTTTCCAAGAGCAGGTGCAGATTTGATGGGCCTAATGGCCTCCGTCTGCACTGTAAATTCTATGATTCTATGATGATCTCCATGAAGGGGTCAAACTATTGGGAAACCCTTGCAACAAAATGGAGAAGGTTCATTTTGGAAGGCACCAAACTCCTTGAGCGACTTTGTCAGGGAGCACGTCAAGCATCAGAGGAATCGAAGGCGCCTTCAATCAGCCCATCACCCAATCCTTCATGCCCCATCTGCCCCACATCTGACAGATGTGCAGACTTAACAACCATTGCAGAGAAGCCACAGGACTAGCCCGGGAGCAAGCTATCCTCGATCCCATCGTACTGCCGAAGAGGAAGGTGGATTAGTGACCCTCCAGCCACTAGATTCAGCTCCTCTTCATGTACTCCATTTAAATCACTCATGATTTAAGAAAAAAAAAACATCTCTTTTTCAATGTGCTTAGAATGTCCACACTGCACGCAAGTCCATTTCAATTCACTTCAAAGTGAAGGAGCTTCGCTATTTCCCTTGTTGGAGTAAGAAAAGATCTGATAGAGAGGGTCAAAGTTGTGGAGGTTTGAAATGAGGAAATGCGTTTGCCTCGACCAGCGATGAAGAGTGGACACAGAGACTTCATTCTGCCATGTCATTTTGTTCGGGTTGTCGCATTCCCAAATTCGGTTCACCACAGGACCAGAACCAGGAGATTTGTTCATATGCTGGGTGTGGCTGGATGAGGAGGAGGAGTTTCAGCATTGAGGACACTCACCAATGTTTAGTGAAGATCCTGGACTTGTTCCTGTCGGATTGGGGGATGGGTTCAGACTGAATTGTGGAAGGGTCGGCTCCGTGTTTGGATACAAAAGGCACACAGTTGCGCTCAATCCGCTCGAAGCAGATGCCAATGTCGTACACGTCAATGCCAATTCTTCGCAAAAGGTGCTCTCGGGTACTTTTCACTCGGGCTCGATTGGCCACCCGACCAGCGTGACTGTGCTTCCCACCCAACGGCGTTTCTCATCCATTGGCCTTTGGGATTGTGAAGACTCATCCAAACAATCAGCGCGGCTCTTTGAAGTTAAGATACGAAGGAAAAATCAAACTTTTTTTTTTACATCTCCCAAAACTCGAGGAGGAAGAGGAGGCGACTGCCGAATAAACCGATCACCAGTTGTGAGACACAGGCTCCCAGAGGAAGTGTGCTTGGATGGTCAAATTCCTGTACATGTGCAGTTGGCAATGGTCTGGCGGCTAGTTAGGTGCATGTTTGTTCTGTACCATTGTAAATAAACAAAATAACTGCAGCTTTTAAATTTGAAAAAGGAATGATTTGTTTGAGGGGTGATGGGAGGGGGGGGGGGGGGATTGAGGGAGCCACGCTGAGCAGTCCAGCCTCCTCTGTGGACAATTCCATTGTTAAGAGTTTTCTGCGCGCTCCCAGGGGATTGGGTCGTTATTTTCTGGCGTTATGGCGTTCTCCCTGTCCTGCCAGAAGTGCTGCACGTCAGGCGGGATGCATTGGGCCACGTCCCGGCAAATGATCACGTCTTCCCGGCCAGAGATGGTGGGCAGAATGCGGGGATGGGGCGCGCTGCTGTTGCCCATCGCCAGCGCCGAGTCAGCTTTCTCGCCCAAAGTGGAGGCGGCCGCCCCTTGTCCATCCGCACGTCCCCTCCTCGCCTTCCGGCAGCGGGCCAGCGGCCAGAGCCTCCTCAAACCCTCCTTGAAGTCTTCGGAGAGGGCCAGGAACACCAGGGGGTTGACCGTGCAGTTGGCGAACAGGACAACCTGAGCCAGGACCAGCAGGGCGACGGGGGGCAAGGGGCTTCCCACCTTCCTGTGCCTCGCCCACATCCACGCCACCCAGTCCGGGAGCCTCATGACGGCAAAGGCGGCACTCAGCCCCCCCAGCATCATGGTGACCCTCCTAATTTCGTTCCTGCGGTTCGGGGTTCCGTTTTTCCTGGGCTTGTTGAGCATGAGGGCTTTGATGTAGCAAGTCATGGCAAAGACCATGGGGATCCCATAGGCGGCCAGTGGATAGGCTACCCCGAATGCTTTCATGAAATTCGAGGCGTAAGGGGGGATCTCCAAGACGCAGGAGGTACCCCTGCCATTGCTCTTGGTGTTGGAGAAGAGGCAGTGAGGAATGGGCAGGAGCAGGGCGATCGACCAGATGGAGCATGCCAATGCCAACACGCGTTGGCACTTGCAGTGGATGGACTTTTGAGGGTTGCTGGCATGTTGGTAACGGGCGTGTCCGACCGCCGCCAGAGTGAAGCTTTTGGCCGACAGGCACGCGTGGAGGAAGTAATCCGAGGACTTGCACAGCAGCCAGCCGAAGGACCATGTCGGCTTGGAGTAGGTGACGGCGCGGAGAGGGAGACAGAGGAGGAGGAGGAGGAGGTCAGCGCAGCTCCAGATGAGAAGCAAGCCGTTGACCATGGTGCTCCTGTCCCGCCTGAAGTCCTGCATCAGCACCGCGACCACCATGGCGTTGCCCGCCAAGCCCACCAAGCAAATGACTCCTAGGACGAGGGGCAGGGCGACCTTCAGCTCCTCTTCCTCCAGCACCTGGAACCCGCCGGCGTATTCCAACAAGTCGGCGGAGCTGTTCATGGTGCTGAATCCCAGCGAGCGGAGCTGTCCACTGAGCTGTGGTGCTGAAACTGGATCCCAGGCAGCGGAGCTGACCACAGAGATGTGAACCGCAACTAAATCCCAACGAGCGGAGCTGTTCACAGAGCTGTGGTGCTAAACCTGGAAAGTCAAAGCTTGCAGCAGAGGAGAGGGGGCGGGGGGGGGGGGGGGGGGGGGTGACTGGGAGGGAAATAGCGAGGAAATAGTGAGAACAAACGACTGGAGTCGCTTTTTTAAAAAAAATAACTCGGCAAGACAAGCACGTCAGTAGAAACGCTTCTGCCTGCTGCCTGGAAGAAGGATATCTAACTCATTCCACAGCCCATCCTCGGACCCTGACGCTTGTAATCCTTGGAGGATTTAACTCATTGCGCACCACACCATCAAATGTTACAAATTATAACTCAGGTTATTCCAAAATGCACGCACAAAACACACAGATTCACCCTAATTAACAACATTTACATTTTCAAGCATTCTCATTGATAACTATGTAGCTACTTATAGCCCTTAATTATTATGTAGAGCAGCTAAGCTCATAGACAAAAGAACAGGAGAGAAGATTGGAAGTTTTATTTTCAATGTTTATTCAGTGAGCTGTGCTGGAATGTGCTGCCTGGGAGGGTGGTGGAAACAGATTCAATAGTAACTTTCAAAAGGACATATTCATGCAAGGGGAAAATTGCAGGGTGACGAAGAGCAGATAAGTATGCTAATTGCATGCCTCTTTGAAACAGCTAGCAAGACACGCCGGCTGAATGGTCTCCCTTTTTTCTTTGTAAGATTCTATAATTCTATGAAAGTGGCTTCCAGTGAGATAGAGCATGTGTATTGATATGGAGCCCTTCTTAACTTTACAAAGTTCCAACGTCCTTTTCAACCAATGAATCACTTTTGAAATGTGCTGGATCCTGCAGTTTCGGAAATAGCAGCGGCCAATTTGCACACAGCAAGGACCCACAGACAGCATCGTGATAATCGCTAAATAATCTGTTTCAGTGACATTGTGATGGAAATAAATATTTGTTGGGACACTGGGAGACCTCCCTTGTTGCTCTGCAAAGTATCCTCGTGGGATCTTTTGCATGCATCCGGATAACAGAAAGGGCTCAGTTTAACAGCTCATCTGAAAAAAAGCAGCGTCTCTGACAGTGCTGCACTTTCCTGCATCCGGCACAAAAGTGTGTCACTCTCAATTTGGTGCTCTTGAGCGGGATTTGAACTCATGACCTTCTGACTCAGAGGCAACGTGTTCCCAATGAAGAGCAGCTGGCTTGAATGAAAAAAAGTTGGTCTGAATGAAAGCACCAACTCTCGGCCGAACTACTATGTAATTTTCAAATGACATATCTGAAAAAAATGCTTGGAACAAAATAGATTTGTGGAGTTTTTTTATTGCTGAGGATCACGGCTAGGTTTACTTGATATACAAAATATGCATAATGCAAAACCAAAGAAGAATACAGTAATTGGAAAACATAACTCATTGAATTTCTAGTCTTGCTTGTGTAAAGAGGAATCACAGAATCATATGATACAAATTCCAGGTGTCCAAAGAAAATTTTTTTTTTTCCATTGTGACAGAAAAATATATTTTTACATAAAATTAGAAAATATTGGAAACAATAAATCAAGTCAGGCAGCATCTATGGAGACACAAATATGACCTAAGCATATTCTGCCTGAACTACCTCAGGTTTTCTATTTTGTTTTTCAATTTCAAGTTGCAAAGCTATAAATGAATTAAGGAGCCGAGGGGGGTCAGGCAAGGTTAGTAAAGTTTCCAGAACAGGTAATAGAACAGAGCGTATAGAAAGTGGTGAGAATCTAACTTCATGCACAGCAAAAAAGGGACAAATGTGAGAAGGAGGGGGGGGGGGGGGTTTGGGGGGAGACAAAGTCAACGCAGGACTGATGGTGTTGTACCTGAATGTACACAGTACATGAAACAAGGTAAATATGTTTGTTGCACACATTGAAATTGGTGGCTACAATGTTGTGGACATCACAAAGATGTGGTTGCAAGGAGATTAGGGTTGGGATCTAAATATCCAATGATATGTGTCCTATCAAAAGGACTGGCAGATGGGCAGAGGGGGCAGAATTGCATTGTTAGTAAGAAATTAACTTAAATCGGTAGCAAAAAGCGATATTGGGTCGGAAGGCATTGAATCTCTGTGGGTAGAGTTGAGGAATCACAAAGGAAAAAAGAAACTAGTGGGTGTTATGTACAGACCCCCTAGCAGTAGTCAGGATGTGGGGAAGAAAATAAATCAGGAGATACAAAAGGCAGAGGAGAAAGGCAATACCACAATAATCATGGGGGACTTCAAATTGCAGGTGGACTGGGAAAATTAGGTTGGTAGCAGATCCCAAGAAAAGGAATTTGTGGAACGTCCATGAGATGCTATTTTTGGAGCAGCTCATGGTAGAGCCCAATAGGGAACAATCAATTCTGCATTTGGTGATGTATAATGAGGCAGACTTGATTAGGGAACTTAAAGTGAAGGAACCCTTAGGGGCAGTGACCACAATATGATAGAATTCACCTTGCAGTTTAAGAGAGAGAAGCTGGAATCAGATGGTTTTACAATTGAATAAAGGTAACTACAAAGACATGAGGGAGGAGCTGGCCCGAGTTGATTGGAAGGGGAAGACAGTGGAACAACAGTGGCAGGATTTCTTTGGGGTTCTTTGGGAAGCACATCAGGAATTCATTCCAAGGAGGAGGAAACATGCTCAGGGGAGGACAAGGCAACTTGGATTAAAGGGAAGTCAAGGACAGCATGAATCAAAATAAAATACAATATGGCGAGGATTAGTGGGAAGCCAGAGGATTGGGAAGCCTTGGGTGGGGGGAGAAGATGAAATATGAGTGTAAGCTAGCTAGTAATATAAAGGAAAATTGCAAGAGCTTATTTCAACATACAAAAAGTAAAAGATAGGCAAGAATGGACATGGGACCATTGGAAAATGAGGCTGGAGAAGAAATAATAAGGAACAAAGAAATGGCACCGCAACTGGATAGGTACTTTCCATCATTCTTCACAGTGGAAGACACCAGCAGACCAAAATTTCAAGAGAATCAGGGGTGAGTGTAGTGGCTATCACTGAGGAGAAGGTACTGAGGAAACTGAAAGTTCCGATAAATCACCTGGACCGGATAGACTACACCCCAGGGCTCTAAAAGAGGTAGCTGAGGAGGTTGTGGAGGCATTGGTGATGATCTTTCAGGAATCACTGGAGGCAGGGAGGGTCGCAGAGGATTGGAAAATGGCTAATGTAACACCCCTGTTTAAGAAAAGAAGGAGGAAGAAGACAGGAAGTTATAGGCCGGTTAGCCTGACTTCGGTCGTTGGCAAGATTTTAGTCTATTATGAAGGATAAGACGGCGGAATACTGAGAAGTGCATTGTAAAATTGGACAGTCAGCAAGGAGAGGTCATGTCTGACAAATCTGTTAGAATTCTGTTAGAGGTAGGAAGAATATAGACATAGACTATTTTCTGAATGGGAAAAGGCTTAGGAAATAAGAAGGACAAAGGGACTTAGGAGTCCTACTTCAGGATTTTCTTAAGGTTAACATGCAGGTTCAGTTGGCAGTTAGGAAAGCAAATGCAATGTTAGCATTCATGTCGAAAGGGCTGGAATACAACAGCTGAGGTGTAACGTTGAGGCTGTATAAGGTCTTGGTCAGACCCCATTTGGAGAATTGTGAGCAGTTTTGGGCCCCATATCTAAGGAAGGATGTGCTGGCCTTGGAAAGGATCCAGAGGAGGTTCACAAGCATGATAAAAGCAAATTACTGCACTGCTGGAATCTGAAACCGAAAGCAAAATTGCTGGAAAACCTCAGCACGTCTGGCAGCATCTGCAGGGAGAGGAAAGAGCTAACGTTTTGAGTCCAGATGATCCTTTGTCAAAGCAGGAAATCGAAAAAGGTCACCTGGACTCAAAACATTTGGGCCGGGATTCTCTGATCCAGCGGCCAAATTGTGACACAAACATGGTCCCCGGAATGAAGAGCTTGTCATATGAGTATCCAGCGCCGGCCCTAGGGTTGCTGGCGCCCCGGGCAAGCTGAACTTCGGCGCCCTTGGGGGGGGGGGGGCGAGAGGGGGGGCGGGGCCGAGAGGGGGGGCGGGGCCGAGGGGGGGCGGGGCCGAGGGGGTGCGGGGCCGAGGGGGGGCGGACCCGGGGGGGGGCGGACCCGGGGGGGGGCGGACCCGAGGGGGGGTGGGGGGCGGACCCGAGGGGGGGTGGGGGGGGCGGACCCGAGGAGGGGTGGGGGGGGACCCGAGGGGGGGTGGGGGGGCGGACCCGAGGGGGGGTGGGGGGGGCGGACCCGAGGGGGGGGGGGAGGGGGCGCGGACCCGAGGGGGGGTGGGGGGGCGGACCCGAGGGGGGGTGGGGGGGGCGGACCCGAGGGGGGTTGGGGGGGGCGGACCCGAGGGGGGGGGTGGGGGGGCGGACCCGAGGGGGGGGTGGACCGAGCGGGGGGGGCGGATCGAGCGGGGGGGGCGGACCGAGCCTGGGGGGGGGCGGGACCGAGCGGGGGGGGGGGGGGCGGACCGAGCCGGGGGGGGGGCGGTACCGAGCGGGAGCGGGGTGGGGGGGGCGGGGGCGGGGGGGGGCGGACCGAGCGGGGGGGCGGACCCGAGGGGGGGCGGACCGAGCCGGGGGGGGGCGGACCGAGCGGGGGGGGCGGAGCGGGGGGGGGGGCAGGGCGGGGGGGGCGGACCGAGCGGGGGCGGGGCGGGGGGGGCGGACCGAGCGGGGGCGGGGGGGCGGACCCGAGGGGGGGCGGACCCGAGGGGGCGGGGGGTGGAGCGGACCGAGCGGGGGGCCGCCCTGGGGGAGGGCGGCCACCGCGCATGCGCTGGTTGGCACCGGCCCAACTGCGCATGCGCGGGACCCGAGTCTGGCGCTCCCTAGCCCATGGCGCCCCGGGCGACTGCCCGAGTTGCCGGTGCCTTGAGCCGGCCCTGTGAGTATCGGTTGAGGTCTCTGAGTCTGTACTCAATTGAGTTTAGAAGTATGAGGGGGGATCTCATTGAAACTTACAGAATACTAGAGGCCTAGATAGAGTGAACGTGGAGAGGATGTTTCCATTCATAAGAGAAATTAGTGTTTTCTATTTGCAAATGATGCACAGAAAAGGGTAATTACATCACATGTATGTGCAGCATTGTTCATCTCTTTCCCCAACCACTTTTTCTTCATGAGGGTAGTGACTGACTTTTGTAACAAAACAATTGGTAATTATTCTGCAGGAGGAGGGGACCTGTCACCAAATATTTCCTGCAAACGAAGGCTTCAGTGGCTGAGATGGGTCTGGCTGTGTTGGTAAAATGTGTGGATTCAGCCAGTATACACCAACAGCATCTTTGCATAAACGTCAGATGCCCCACCTCCACTCTATTCATTGAAAATTGATCTCTTTGATTTTCGCAAAGTGGGTTCTGTTGCTCTTGGGAATTGGTGTGTATTTCACGGGGTCAATCATCACGGAATGCACAGCCTGTTCGAGAAGCTGATTCAATCATAACTTTCAAAAGGAATTGATATAAGCTTGAAAGAAACATTGTGCACTGTGAGGAAAGACCCGATCCGGGCGCGATCACCGCTGCCCACGACGGGTCGGAGAATAGCGGGAGGCCTTCCCGACATTTTTCCCGACCTCCCGCTGTTCTCTCTCTCTCCCCCCCCCCCCCCCCCCCCCCACGGCCGCCCCACAACACGAATCGCTGCTCGCCGTTTTTTACAGAAAAAAAGCGATTCTCCCCTGGCCGATGGGCCAAGTTCCCAGGCCTTTATGGCCGTTTTCACGAATGCAAACCACACCTGCTCTCACCGTTCGTGAAAACGGCCGCAAAGTGCCGTCCCGGACAACCATAGCACCGATTGGCATGGCCACACCACGGCTGTGCCAAGGGTGGCATGGGCCCGCGATCAGTGGGCACCGATTGCAGGCAGCGGGTCCAATACCCGTGCACTCTTTGTTCCTCTGCTGCCCCGCAGGATCAGTCCGCGGGGCGGCTGACGGGCACGACAGCCCGTGCATGCGCGGGTTTGACGCATATGCGTGATGACGTCATCCGCGCATGCGCGGGTTGGAGCCGTCCAACCTGCGCATGCGCGACTGACGTCATCGTGCACGTCAGCTGCCGTGACGCTTGGCGTGCGGGCTTAGCAACGGTCGCTAAGCCCGCAATGCCGTGCTTCACGGGGCCGCGCTCCTAGCTCCGCCCTGGGGGGAGAATCGGGTCCCGGGAGGGGGCGCGGCGGCTGCCGTGAAACACGGCCAGTTTCACGGCAGCCTTTACGACTCTCCGCATTAGCGGAGAATCGCACCCCCGGGGCTAAGGGATTAATTGGATAGATCTTTCAAGGAGCTGGCACAATGTGCTGTGTGATGCTATGATTTATGTGATCGTGTAACATGGGTGGGAATGATTCACACCAGCCTGTTTTTACATAGCTCTCCCAAGTTTCATTTCCAAATGTAAATTTTAAAAGATGTAAAAGATGTAAGCTGCTGCGTCGTCACCCACTTTGCACTATTGTACAGAATCAAGATCCACCCCCATGCACAATTTCAATTACAACATAGCTTTTTTGTATCTTAAATCTATCTACCCACTTGGCTTCATAACCCTGACGCTTTTGTCTAATAAAATATATCAGTCTCGGTGTCAGCATTTTTCAATTGATTGCCAGCCTCAATAATTTTATTTCCCAAGGTGTGTGCCCTTTCTTTTGTGACACAAACCTCGGGCTGACTTAGAACATAGAGCATAGAACATAGAACAATACAGCGCAGTACAGGCCTTCGGCCCACGATGTTGTACCGACATGGGAAGTCAAAAACTAAGGCCATCTAACCTACACTATGCCATTATCATCCATATGCTTATCCAATAAACTTTTAATGCCCTCAATGTTGGCGAGTTCACTACTGTTGCAGGTAGGGCATTCCACGGCCTCACCACTCTTTGCGTAAAAAACCTACCTCTGACGTCTGTCCTATATCTATTACCCTCAATTTAAGGCTATGTCCCCTCGTGCTAGCCACCTCCATCCACGGGAGAAGCTCTCACTGTCCACCCTATCTTAACCTCTGATCATTTTGTATGCCTCTATTAAGTCACCTCTTAACCTTCTTCTCTCTAACGAAAACAACCTCAAGTCCATCAGCCTTTCTCATAAGATTTTCCCTCCATACCAGGCACCATCCTGGTAAATCTCCTCTGCACCCGTTCCAAAGCTTCCACGTCCTTCCTATAATGAGGCGACCAGAACTGTACGCAATACTCCAACTGCGGCCGTACCAGAGTTTTGTACAGCTGCAACAGACCTCATGGCTCCGGAACTCAATCCCTCTACCAATAAAGGCCAACACACCATAGGCCTTCTTCACAACCCTATCGACCTGGGTGGCAACTTTCAGGGATCTATGTACATGGACACCGAGATCCCTCTGCTCATCCACACTGCCAAGAATTTTACCATTAGCCAATATTCCGCATTCCTGTTATTCTTTCCAAAGTGAATCACCTCACACTTCTCTACATTAAACTCCATTTGCACCTCTCAGCCCAGCTCTGCAGCTTATCTATGACCCCTCTGTAAACTGCAACATCCTTCCACACTGTCTACAACTCCACCAGACTTAGTTTCGTCTGCAATTTACTCACCCAACCTTCTGTGCCCCTCCTCTAGGTCATTTATAAAATGACAACTAGCCAATTTCTGATCCACATCTCTAATACACCCTCAATCCCCAGCCTCCGTATTTTCTGCAATAGCCGACCGTGGGGAACCTTATCAAACGCTTTACTGAAATCCATATACACCACATCAACTGCTCTACCCTCGTCTACCTGTTCAGTCACCTTCTCGAAAACTCAATAAGGTTTGTGAGGCATGACCTACCCTTCACAAAACATGTTGACTATCCTAATCATTATTTCCTATCCGATGATTATAAATTGTATCTTTATAATCCTCTCCAAGACTTTACCCAACAACAGACGTGAGGCTCACCGCCTAGTTACCGGGTTATCTCTACTCCCTTCTTGAACAAAGGGACCACATTTGCTATCCTCCAGTCTCTGGCACTATTCCTGTAGCCAATGATGACATAAAAATCAAGGCCAAAGGCTCAGAGAATCTCTTCCCTGGCTTCCCAGCGAATCCTAGGATAAATCCCATCAGGCCCCGGGGACTTATATTTTCACCTTGTCCAGAATTGCCAACACTTCCCTACGTACCTCAATGCCATCTATTCTAATAGCCTGGGTCTCAGCATCTCCTCCACAACATTATCTTTTTCCTGAGTGAATATGACGAAAAGTATTCATTTAGTATCTCGCTTATCTCCTCAGCCTCCACACAAATTCCCACCACTGTCCTGACTGGCCTACTCTTACCCTAGTCATTCTTTTATTCCTGACATACCTATAGAAAGCTTTTGGGTTTTCCTTGATCCTACCTGCCAAAGGACTTTCATGTCCCTCCTTGCTCTCCTCCCTCTCTTTAGATCCTTCCTCACTTCCTTGTAACTATCAGCGCCCCAACTGAAACTTCACGCCTCCTCTTAACAAGAGATTCCACTTCTTTGGTAAACACGGTTCCCTCGCTCGACCCCTTCCTCCCTGCCTGACTGGTACGTACTATCAAGAACATGCAATAGCTGTTCTTGAACAGCTCCACATATCAGTGTGCCCAACCCTTGCAGCCTACTTCTCCAACCTACACATCCTAAGTCATGTCGAATGGCATCATAATTGCCCTCCCCCAGCTATAACTCTTGCCCTGCGGGGTATACTTATCCCTTTCCATCACTAACGTAAAGGTCACCGAATTTTGGTCACTGTTTCCAAAGTGCTCACCTACCTCCAGATCTAACACCTGGCCTGGTTCATTACCCAAAACCAAATCCAATGTGGCCTCGCCTCTTGTTGGCCTGTCAACCTATTGTGTCAGGAAACCCTCCTGCACACATTGTACAAAGAACGACCCATCTAATGTACTCGAACTATATCTTTTCCAGTCCAATATTTGGAAAGTTAAAGTCCCATAACAACTACCCTGTACTTTCGCTCTTTTCCAGATCATCTTCGCCATCCTTTCCTCTACATCCCTAGAACTATTAGGTGGCCTATAGAAAACTCCCAACAGGGTGACCTCTCCATCTGTTTCTAACCTCCCATACTACCTCGGAAGAAGAGTCCCCATCTAGCATCCTTTCCGCCACCGTAATACTGTCCTTGACTAGCAGCGCCACACCTCCCCTCTTTGCCCACTTCTCTGAGCTTACTAAAACACCTAAACCCCAGAACCTGCAACAACCATTCCTGTCCCTGTTCTATCCATGTCTCTGAAATGACCACAACATCGAAGTCCCAGGCACAACCCATGCTGCCAGTTATACCTTATTTCGTATACTCCTGGCATTGAAGTAGACACACTTCAAACCACCTACTGAACACTGGCCCTCCTGCGAGTCAAATCTGTGCTCCTGACCTCATACTTCAATCTCCAGTACCCAAAACTACAATCCAGGTTCTCATGCCCCACTTCATACGGGATCACAGAAGGGTCAGGGTAGTGTTGGGAATGGGAAGGAGCCCAATGGGAATGGAAGAGTTAGGATAACAATAGAAATAATGGACAATAGTCACAATGGAGTTGGAATGCAAGGGACTGGCTCAGGCACTTCTAACAGCATGGCAATCCTTCAGCACTGTACAGATATGCGATAAAAGATACATTACACTGAAAGGAAATATGAAACTTGAGCACATCGTAGACATTGGCACTGAGCTACATAAGGAACAATAATAAAGGTAAAGGCTTGATGAAAGAGCAGGTTTTATAAATGTCTTAGAGGAGGAAAGAGAGGCACAGAGGTCATGGGAGAGAACTTGGTAGCTGAAGACAAAGCCATGAATGATGGGCATGATATGACTGGGTCACGGGAAATGGAATTTGAGTGCACTTAGGTTATTAAATGCGGAAGATGGGAGGTTGATCTTGTTCAGTGCAATAGAAACTATACCATAGGCTCTGGCCTGCAGCTCAAGAAGGTGGTGCACTACCCTTCTCAGGGCAAATATGATGGCAATAACACTGGCCTAGCCAGCGGCATCCATACCATAGAACACATTTAAAAA